>NC_056747.1:781479943-781779943 GCF_019279795.1 Protopterus annectens
TCATAAGTCTGAGCAGCCTCATATGCAAAATCATGGAAAGACTTACCATGGAACTAATCAATTAGGGCATAGGCAGACTCCAAACAATGGATCTGTTTCAGTTTGTTTTCATCAAGGGCAGATCATGCTTACTTAACCTGATGGATCTTTTGAAAAGGTCACCAAAGCAATGGATGAAGGCAAAATGGTACACACCACATATTTTGACCTGGCTAAAGCATTTGACACAATCCCCACTCATGCATAGTAAAAAAGCTAAATAAACTGTGAATAAATCCATGTGTTACCTGCTGAATTGCTACATGGCTCACAGACAGGATGAAAGAAATCAAACTAGAGGAAATTACCTCCGCAAAGAGACCAGTCAGCAGCAGAGTCCCCCATGGTTCTGTGTTGGGATCTCTCCTGTTGGCATCTATTTTTCTGAAGTAAAAGCATATACCAAAGGGATCTGGCTGACTAAGACTGCAGATGACTGCGAGCTAGGAAAAGTCATTGAATCCCCAAATGACTTAGCTATCCTACAAGGTTTGTCCCAAATAAATAACTGGTGCCAAAAATCACAGACTGAAACTAAATGCAAAAAATACATTTGGGATGTTATCTACCCCAGGGAGTTACCATGTTAACAATATGCCCCCAAGAATGTATCCAGTTGTACAGGATTTGGGAACGTATGTGGACAGTGACCTCACTTTTGACCAACATGTGTCCATTGTTGTAAGAAAGTCCCCCTATACTACGCAGCTTATAAGCAAAGGGACTGTGTCTAGATAATTGCCCCAATTTACTCAGCCCTCATTAGGCCAGTTATTCAATATAATGCCCCATTTGTCATGTATCTGTTCAAACTCTTGCAACAACTGGAATGTCCACAGAGAGACCTTACTAGAAGGATACAAGGCCTAAGCAACATGTCCTACATGGAGAGACTCAAAGCCCAGTCCCCACATTTGATATCTACAGACTGCTAAGATGCAACCTGTGTTTGGCATGCAAGGCATCCTCCGACCCAGTACTGACGGATTTACTGCACATCAGCAATTGAAATGGCATCAGAAATACTCTGTCTAGGGATCTAGACATCTTCTGCAACATCAACAAAACAGTTTGGAGGGACAGGTATATATCACATTGGATACTGCTGCTCTGGAACAGACTCCCTCTCCACATAAGACAAAGTTTATTCCTATCCGTATTCAAGTGTAATTTGGATCTGTGATTGGGAAACAGATAATGTACCACAGGACTATCCCACGTACTGCTAATGGGCAGAGGCAGTTCCTAAATGTTCTATCCCATGTATAGGTCTCTTCAAATTATTTATGGTATGATCCCAATTATTCCCATTAGAGGTAACATATAATTATCAATAATGGGGTGGATAAGGCCAGTTTAACACCAAATGGGGTAGGTTTAATCACAAAAAAGGAAATTGGCTAAGCTTAAAATGGTCTGCAAGGGCAGCTAGCCTAGCAACTACCTATGAACCTAATCAGTGATAGTGGTGATGAGGACAGTGTTTCCAGTATCACACACACACTCACACACACACACACACACACACACACACACACACACACACACACACACACACACACACACACACACACACATACTCATGTAAGAAGACAGTTACATTTGTTACTCAGAGTAAGTGAACATTCTGGATAATAGCACTGGTAACACTCCTAATTCCAGTTACCAAGAAGAGGAACTGCCACCTTTATCACGTTGTCACTCTGTTACCTATTGGGCCTCCTTGGTATACAACCCTTTGAAACAGAATATGAAATGTTTGTAACTGCTCTCCTCACAAGCATCAGGCTTAATAATGACTAATCCAGTGAGCTCCAAGCTTTGACTATACCTTTTCCCCGTTTCAATTGCTGACAAGCCCCTATCCCTACCTAGCATTCCTTATATGTCTTCCTCTCTCTGTCTCTATGCTTTTTATTTTTCTGCTACTTTTTATTAAATACAGTAACGTTAACAGTACTTATTATGCATAAAGACCTTCTTTTTCATGCCATGTTAACAAATCCTTCTCGCACTCGCTCTTTCTTCATTCTTCTTTTTATTTTAATCCTTCATTTCATAAATCCATTAAGGTCAACAATACCTGTCATGTTTGATTGTCACAGAGGTTATCTCCTTTGACATGGAGGAATGACAACACATGGATACTCTGATACGATATATTGTATAATCTGCAAATGTAAACAAACACTGTATATCCCTATCACCTTATATATGGGTCAAAATGATAATATGTGGCTGGATGCAAGTTGACTTTCCAAAACATAAAGCAGTAGCTGTTATCAAATACATTGATGACATAGGCTTGACTGCATGTGACTTATCTGATGCTCAGAAACGTTAAATGCTTCCGAGTGATGTAGAATTCATGCTTTCTGAATATTAGATGCACGTGTATTCAAACCATTCTTGATATACTAAATACATATAGGTACAGCCTAAATCTGCCTAAGCAGATAGAAGGAAGGAACTACCATGAATACAGATGACCGCACACTATAACTTCATCTTTTAGATGGAAATTTCCCATCAAGTCTACCATACTGGCTAGGAAAGCATATCCTCTCAAAATAAAAAAGAAAGAGAAGAAAAAATATGGGTTTTATTTCAAAGAACCTCATACATGTTAGATGTAGCTGAAGCAAAAAGTAGAGTACGTATGGTACTACACTGTAAAACGGGTTCCATTAGAAATCACGAACATTCAAAAGTTCGAGCCTCATGTGGTCGACACCATATGAGTGAACGTTTGAAAGCTCGCAAGTTTCAATGGAGATCGCCGTAGGGAATATTTCCCTTGACTTCGATGTAGTGAGATGTCAGGGTTGGTATAGTTAAGTAGCGGGGGATGTGGGGAGCATTCAGGTAAGTTTTTTTTTTTTTTTTTTTTTAATTTTTTTATTATTTGTTTGAAGTTTTAAAACTTTGCTCATATGGTGTTGATCATACGACAGTCGAAGTTTTAAAACTTTGAACATATAATATAGACCCTGTAAAACAGAACTGTAACTGGACATGCTTTATATTGTACCATACCTGACAAGATGCAGTCCTCCACTGCTGAATAAATAAGGGAACGGGTGCACTAAAACAAGAACATAAACACACACACACACTAATTTGTGCATCCGTATGTATGTATGTACTCATGTCTGTTAGTGAAGAGAGACAGATAGGAAAACATAACTTTTCATAAATACTGTAAATGGTCATAACTCAAAGTGAAACAAAGATTCAGAGTAAAAGACTACAGGATGGGAAGCAAATTTAAAAAAGCAATCATTTCATAATAGCTATTACTAAATGATTGCCTTTTTTAATTTGTTCCCCCTGCTGTAGTTTTGTACTCAATCCTTGTTTCACTATTAGGTAACCTTCCTTGCAGCAATGCTGAGAAAACTATTGCCCTTTCACCAGTGCGCCAAAGCGGTACTGCTTTGATGCCTTCAAACCAGTATTTCAATAAAAAAATATTAACATTTTAGGCAGGATAACTCGCTCACACTTGAATCAGAGTTACTTTGTAAAGTTGTTGGTACATCTCCTTTTACTATAAAATCTAATTTAATGGTTAAAACATTTTACATAAGTCCTGTATTGAAGCTCTCACCAGCGCGCCAAACTCAACTGCAATAGAGATGCAGTTGGAGGTGCAATTTCGGGTCTTTATAAAAAAATTACCTGACTGCAACCTCCAATTGCATCTCCAATGTATTAGGCACATTTGGTGACAGTCTGGGATTTATTCTGAGAAAATAATGTACATTATACTGAAGCTGAAACCGAAAAATGTACAGTTTGTTGGTACATTTTTACATTTTCAACATAACATGCATTTCTGTCTTTTACAAAGCTTAGTGAAAGTTTCACTGAAACACTGCAAAAAATGTAAGTTGAAATGGGAAAATGTACCATTTTGGGGGGTACATTTTTCCAATTTCAAATAAATAACAAGGGATTAAAAAGAGGGCAGCACGTGCCCCTGCACCCATGCCTAAATCTGCCACTGGTCATGCTTACTGAATGTGGTGGACGTCTTTGAAAAGGTCACTAAGGCAATGGATGAGGGGGAAGCAGTGCCTATTGCCTACAGGGATATAAAAAGTGTACACACCCCTGTTAAAATGCCATGCTTTTGTGATATAAAAAAATGAGACCAGAATAAATCATTTCAAAACTTTTCCCACCTTTAATGTGACCTATAACCTGTACTACTGAACTGAAAAACAAACAAATCTGTTAGGGGAAAATTGTAAAAAATAAAAAAAAATTACAATAAGCTGGTTGCATAAGTGTGCACATCCTTAAACTAATACTTTGTTGAATCACCTTTTGCTTTAATTACAACATTCAGTCTTCTTGGGTACAGACCTGCCATCAATTAAAGAGACTCTGATTAACCCCAAATAAAGTTCAGCTGTCCTAGTAGGATTTTCCTGACATTTACTCAGTTGCCTGCTACAGCAAAAGCCATAGTTCGCAGACAGCTTACAAAGCATCAAAGGGATCTCATTGTTGAAAGGTATCAGTCAGGAGAAGGGTACAAAAAAATTTCCACAGCATTGGATATACCATGGAACACAGTGAAGACAGTAATCAAGAAGTGGAAAAAATATGGAACAATAGAGATATTGCAAATAATTGGAAGGCCCTCCAAAATTGATGAAAAGACAAGATGAAAACTAGTCAGACAGGCTGACAAGAGACCTACAGCAACACTGAAGGAGCTGCAGGAATTTCTGGCAAGTACTGGTTGTATACTACATGTGACAACAATCTTCCGTATTCTCTGTATGTCTGGCCTATGGGGTAGGGTTGCAAGATGGAAGCTCTTTCTTACACAGAAAAACATCCAGGCCTGGCTAAAATTTGCAAAACAATACATCAAGTTTCCCAAAAGCATGTGGGAAAATGTGCTATGGTCTGATGAGACCAAGGTTGAACTTTTTGGCCAAAATTCCAAAAGGTACATTTGGCGCAAAAACAACACTTTGCATCACCAAAAGAACAAGATCGGCATGGTGAAGCATGGTGGTTGCAGAATCATACTTTGGGGTTGCTTTTCTTCAGACAGAACTGGGGCTTTAGTCAAGGTGGAGGGAATTATGAACAGTTCCAAATACCAGTCACTTTTGGCCCAAAGCCTTCAGGCATCTGCCAGAAAGCTGAAGATAAAGAGGAATTTTACCTTTCAACATGGCAATGACCCCAAGCATACATCCAAATTAACAAAAGAATGGCTTCATTAGAAGAAAATTAAAGTTTTGGAATGGCTCAGCCAAAGCCCAGCTCTAAATTCAATAGAAAATCTGTGGGGTGACCTGAAGAGGGCTGTGCAGCACTCCCACTGATAAGCTAGAAGGCTTCCCTCCAACCCAGAAAGGTTTGGGGTGCTCAGAAGCTTACAAACAGTCCTAGATATCCCAAATCTGTATCTGGACCAGACTAGTTACATGAAAGGTGGGAAACAAGTGCAAACGAGGGCTTTTAAACAGAAAGTATTCCACAAAACCCACAAAAGCTGATGAGCCAAAAGAGCCATAAAGATGATACAGTAAACTATTGAGTATAAGAAAGAAATTATACATTGCTATTATTGTGCAAGAAGCACAGAATTTCTGGATAGAAGATATCAAAAATCATTAAGAGAGAAAGTAGAGGAAAGAAAAATACTTGCACAAGATTTAGATATGCTGCCGATAGATGCAACTTTGTATGAATTGCAGAAGGAGTCAATTCTGGGCACATTGCAGGTGCTGCAAAGAGCACTTTTGGATAACATCAAGACTGAAACAATACTAATTTCACAAACTTTAATCATACTTTGATTTAGGAATTGGGTGCATTCCCATCATGGTATTAGAATCCCAAAAGACTTGGAGAAATTGAAAAAAGAGTATAATGCTCCCTTTGATATGTACCCAGGGCCGGTGTTAGCATTTTGGGGGCCCCCAGCAAATGTCAAGTTGGGGGCCCCTTAGGCACTTCCAGTATAAGCATCATCCTAACAATGCCATCCATCCTAAGCAACCTTTTATTTCATGCTGCAAACTTTTAGGAGCATTATCCACAGACAGACCTGCAGCTACAAGCTTTTACATTACAACAGGCCTATGTATCACACTATCACTATGTTGAGCTGTCTAACAAAGGGGCAGTTAGAGTTACTGACACTTAGTTGCAACAGTGATACATTGCAACAAGTCTATGTACAGGTCTGGACTTAAAGTGAAATGATGACTGGACCTACATTTCAACCCCCCCCCCCCCACACACACCCTCCAGTCCTCTCCTCTGAGTCCTTCTCTTTTTGGGCTCCCCATACCATCCACGTTAACATTTTCTTCCTTATCTCACATTTTGCCTTGCTCTAAGCTTTTTCAAGAAGCCATAACTTTCTATATGCTCTGAAGTGCATTTTACACAACCTTTTCATTCAATAATAGATTGAACAGAAATTATGATTAAGGAAAGAAATGCACTGTTGTGGTTCAGCTTTAGTTTTCCTTGCATCCTTTCAACACACCTTTCCTGAACAAGACAGCCCAGTAATAACCATTTAGGAAATAACTCAAGTCAGGGCCCAAGAAGCCACAGGTTTACAGATGGTCTGGGATGCATTTTAGAGCATTTTCTCAACATTTTACTTCAATGGTTGCCTAAATAAAAATTATGAAGAAAAAAAGAATTTCTGTCTTATTTTTTTCTTTCAAGGCATAATTTATGCCCAAGGCTTATTTTTCAAAGCTGACAAAATTGTAGCTTACAGTAAACTAACAAGCCAGTAGTTGTGAGAATATTTAAGTGTTATCTGGAAATACTGCCTACCTCCCTAATCCTCTAAAAAAGACAAGTCACTGCCTATGCATCCCTCTGGTGTTAGACTGGGATGAAAGCAGAGATTTAAATTGCCTTTGTCATATATTTCAAGTGGCTGATGATATACATATACATAGCATGCTCTTCATCCCAGCCATCAAAGGTAGCCACATGTATATGTGCCTAGTATGTGATTGTGAGAATGATTTCAGTAATATTCAAATTTGTTGCTCCTAGACAGTACACCTCTCTTACACAAGCTATAGTAACCTTCTTTGTACACCTCTGAGGTCTGTGAGAAACACTGCCCTCAGCTCAAACACAAGCTATAATGACTTCATGTGCATACCTCTAAGGTTTGACTGTGATGAAAATTAAAGATGTAATATCCACACAATCTCTAGCCCCGCATAACCTGTAGCAGCTTTATGTACACACACGCATTTGAGCAGGGCTGGTTTTAGAATGGGTGTGGTTGTAAACAGAGTCTATTATTAGCCTTATCCTAAAAGGGTCATATCTCAGCACCATTCAGGTTAAACAGCGTATTCAGAAAATTGATACATTTTTCTCCAACAAGCAACAGCTTTGGTGGGGGCTCCCACAGAGTCAAGGATGATAAAAGGAGTCCCCATTATACATTTAGACAGTCTGGTGAGTGGGTGCAACCAGACTCCAAGAATATCTAAGTGTCTGAATGTTCTGTGATATATGTTCTGTCTTACTTTCGAAATATAATTACTTGTTAGGTACATTTTTTACTGATACACAGAAGAATAACGTCTGTGTCCTGGCATTATTGGGTGCATGCACAGATAAAAATCATTGATGTTTTTTTACACACACACACACACACACACACACACACACACACACACACACACACACACACACACACACACACACACACACACACACATGCATGCATAAGCCACAGCAGTACTAGTTATGTACTTAATTTCAGCAAACAGCAATGCCTTGTGCAACATTGGTACTGCCACACCAGATTAGTCACTGCTGTTTAGCAGTCGTCAAACAGATTTATCCCATTGAGGAGTAATGCATACTTGTCACTGTCCCTACTTTCACAGACCGTCCCTGATTTTGTTCATACTTTTGCTTTATCCTTCGTAAAAAGTCTGATTTGCTGGTAAATCATTCAGGATTACAAACAGTCAATTAATCCAGACATCTGAGTTTTATACGTATTGTCCAAAAATAGATGTTGATGCAAAATATGTTATTCTAGTAACTTTTTAAGTGACTTAGAGAAATATTTAAACATATTTATGATTCTGAGCATTTATTCTATTATTTTTGGGATTGTACTGAATTCTTAAGCAAAGAAATTGAGTTATAGAATCTGGTGTTCTGGTATTAGTTATAAAACTACCTGAAAGAGAAACTATCCCTGATGATCGGAAGCATCAGCTCTTCTTAAAATCCAAAGTTTGCACTGAGGTAAGTCACTCTGGGTTGCTGATCCCTCTAGTGCTTATATTGTTCATGTTCATTATCAGCTTCATCCTAACAGGGTCATATCACAGCCCCGTTCATGTTAAAGTACATAATTAGGAAATTAATAATTTTTTCATTCCTCATTTTTCCCCAATCAGCAGCAGCTTTTGTGGGGTCCCCACACAGACAAAGATGATTAAGGGGGCCCCCTGCAGCCATGGTTTTGCAGGGACTAAAAGCTGGCTATGTAATTAGTTTTAGTGGAGAAAATGTCCAAAAGCAGGGTTTAACTAAGCCAGGAGCACTATGTCAGTAGTAAAATATTTAATGGCATTCTGATGCCTGTTACTTGACAAAACACTGTTACTACAACCAGAAATATCTTTGAATTTTAAGGGAGATATAAATAAGAGATATTACCCTCATAGTTTATTAAGTATGCAAGACTGCTGCACTAGCTTTTGTTGGTTTTACAGATGTAACAAAATATCAGGATAAGATAACTTGCTGTGGTTGGGGGCCCCCAGGGAACAGGGGGCCCCCAGCGACCGCAGGGTTCGCTGGTGCCTAAAACTGGCTATGTATGTACCTGAACAAACACATGCAGCAAATGGGACACCCACAAAGGTTCCTTATAGAAAGAATATGGGGGTTAACCCATTGTCTTAGCACCTCAAAGCCCTGTGTCTTTAGTTTGTATTATACAGACATCTGAAAGGTGATCTTTGCCTGGCATACAAGGTACCATTGGCCCTGTTTTGATGAACCTTTTGCACATCTGCAAAACAAACATCATCAAAACTCAATCAGATTAAAATATCTAAATTTGTCTTGCAGCATAAATAGGACATGGAGAGATGTTTCTCAGAGAATTCCCATTCTCGGGCACAGGCTACTCATTCGTGTGAGGCAGAGTTCCTCCATATTCCTATTTAAGCACAACTTGGGCCAATGGATGGGTAATCAGAAATTCACTCCTGGTCTGGCTCCTGTGTCTCTGATGGACAGAGGTAGTCAGTAAATCACCCTTATATAAATCAAATTTGTGAGTCACATTTGGGTTCTATGGCTAGGCTTATAAGGTCCTTAGTGGTCATTAGCCTAGTATACACCTATAAATCTATGCACCAATAAACCTGTTACATTGTATTATAAATGAATAATGGATTGAGTTTCCAAAATGCATCCTTCTAAAGTTTTCCCTTAATAAACTTATTTTTTTCTTTTTCTTCCTGACAAGTATTCATTAAAATAACATGCCACACATACTGGGTTTGTAATCAATATGCAAGGTTCCCCTTTTGAAAAATTTCTCTCCTCTCTTTTTCATAAACATATCTTAATCACATGTGCCTCTACTACCCAAAAACAACACATCAATATTTTCCCTGGTTCATTCACTAAATTTTCCAATGTTACAATATTCTTTTTATCTGAAATCAAAACCATCATTTCTCAAAAAGTGTATTCTACAAAATAACATATACAAGTTACCCATCCCACTGTATATTAAATTTCTTTCTTTCTATTTTTCCAAAAATCTAACCTGAAGGGACACTAGATCATGATTCTATTTTTCTAGTCATTTCAAGAGCAACTGCCTTTTTGCTTACCTATTTAAGCTACTAACAGTAAAATACACTGATTTAAATTCTCATTTATTTTGAGACCACATCTCTTAACCTCCCCTCTCTAAAATGTGGAACAGTACATCTCATAATGAGGAACACAAGAGCAAAATGACACACCTGCTAACAACTTAGTAACAACTTCAAACTGAAAGGTCACGATAGTTAAAATGCATCACTTTGTATTTATAACAAGTTATTTTAATGAATATGATTCAATATTATTTAGCATGTAAATTACTTTAAAAAGTTCTTAACACTGGATGTGTGACAGACCCTTTCAATGTGAAACAGTGAGGAACATGATCGTTTTAAGATTCAGAAGGAGGAACGTTCCTCATAATGTGGTAACCTTGAGAGGTATGTTTGAGACTTTCTCCTCTTATTTAACTATGTGGTTTTATTCTTTTTTAAACTCTGTCTAATATTTTTTTTTTATTGCCATTTATATCTTCTTCTGAAGTAGGAAGATTCTTAAATCAATTATTAATTGGCATCGCTTCAACCTTTCTCCTTTTCTCTGACAATTTTTATGAGGAACTTCACAATCTCCTTCTTCTTCTTCCTTCTCCTCCTCCCCAGAACCTTCTTGTTCAGAAAAACATATCCTCAGTATTCTGTTGATTAGACTTTTGTGCCATTTCATTTACAGACATACTTGCGGAATTATCAACATGTTTGTTACTAGTAAGTAACAGCGGGTCTATTATTGTTAGAAAAATATATATTCACATATATGCTGCTTAGGAAAATATGTATTCAAACATTCAGACATATATAAGTTGTGTGGTCAGATATATAGAGAAATGTGCGCTTTAGACAGGAATAAATGTGCTCAAATCTATATGGAGAGCAAAGGTTGAAAAATAGTATAATATGTAATGCATTTAATTCTGTTTTACTAGAATAATAGTAGAAATAAACTCGCATATTATTGCTTGAAGCATAAGCTGCAGTATAATTAGAAACTTGGCCTTGGCAGCGACCAGCTCGGCCTGGCTCATGTCTGTCAGTGAAAGATTATTTTGCAAAGTTAGAAAATAATGAATCTGTGTGCATGTGTATCTTTTCCTGCTTCCACCAGAAGAATGGCCTTGTGCGCACTATCAGAAATAATGTCCAGCTGGTGAACAAGAAAGAGACAAAGAGAAGTATTAAAGAAGACATGCACCCATTGTATTCGAACTAATCTAAGAGCCTTGAATTGGCTACATCCTCGGAAGGACATTGTGACTGACCAGGTGCTTGCAAGGATGTAATATTCTCATGGGAAAGTAACTTTTTAAAAATTGTAATATCAGCATTCTTTCTATGAATGATCATGATGTAAAACCCTGTCACTGACCACGTCAGTGAGGTGGGCAAAAGCTGATTGCAAACAATATAAATGACATGTGTTTCACTAATAAAACTAGACAAAATTCTGTACAAGTTTGTGTATGGTTTTGCCTCCTAATGTACATTAGAGCATATGCATAATTGATACCTGAGAAACCTGCATTACTGTTTGTTATTGACTGTCATTGTTTTTAAATGCCAGATGATTTTTACAGTCTGACTTTAACAAATTTATTTAACATTTTGGTCCTAATCGTGCCGGAATTCCCTTGGTAAGCTGCAGGTCAGAGCATATAGGTGGCACGAAACCTGCGCAGAAGAAGGAAAGACCTCCGACTGAATTGTCGTATCTAAAGAGGCTGTCCACTTGTCTGATCTGTGGCGAAAAGCGGAAAACTGGATCCTAAAAGAAGCATAACAGTAAGCGGGAGGCTCGGGTAAGCAGAATTCCTCTCTTTGTTTTTGTTTTAGATCAGGGACCAGGTTACACTGTGCTATTGCTAAGGTTTGTGATAGCAGGGAGAGAGGTAGTCGAAGTATTGTATCTTGAGTCATAGATCAGGAAATAAACAAAGCAAAGTAAAACAGTCATTCTAGACACTACTGTGGATACGGGGAATAAGATACCACGTGGTACAAGAGAAAGGGTTACGTAACAGTTCTTCTTTTTTAAGGGACATGGGAAATGAATGCACTAAAGGGTCACGTGACCCGCCCCTAACAGAAGACGCAAAGTATATGCAATTGCAAAGAGCAGATAATGTGAGACATTTTTCAAAATGGGTTAATAAGTATGAATTTGATGGTAAATTAGATAAAATATCACTAGTAAAACTTTTGAAACAGTTAAAATCTGACGCAGAAGGTCAGGCAAAAAAACAACGACAGTTGGGCGTTCCTCAAGCACATAGGTGGATTGAGGAAGTGAACCGAAGGGAACAGAAAATAAAATGCAAAAGCATTATTTTTAGACAAAGAGGATAATAATACAGTAGTAGCATCGGTCCCTCCCCTACCACCTCCTCCGATGCCTTACTTAGAATATGAAGCGGGAGGGCGGGCTGGACCCCCCCCACGTTATCCGGAGACAACAGGGGTATTAAGACAACCATTTGTGAGAGAACCTATCGGAACTGGATCCCGAACACGTCAAACATTTATAGATGTTCAACCAAGCGGAAATTCATTAGATGAGAGTGAGGAAATCTGTCCATTAATTGAAGTACCAAACCCACAGGCAGGACAGGAGGGCCAGGCCTCAACTCTCTTAGTGTATAGACCGTGGACACTGGAAGACATCCGGAAAGCTACAGAGGGAATTCCCCATCCGAAAATTAACTTTGAGAAATTTGTACAAGATTTACAGGGTATGAGATTGAGTTATCACCTGAATGGGGAAGAGGTAGAAAAGTAGTTAGACAAATTTTGGGTCCGGACTGGCATATGATTTGTGGTGCCTGGAATGCCCGTGACGCGCAACTCAGGCCACTCCCACATAGTGACGCAGAACTAGATGCTAGATTGAAGGGTCTTACAGACCGCATTACTGAAAAATGGAAACCTAGGGCAGATTGGACTTGTATTAACCAATGCATACAACAAGATAATGAAACAGTAGACGCATACTATGGTAGATTATTAGAATGTTTCAATAATCATAGTGGTATGACTATTCCTGAAAATCAAAAGAATGATAGCCCATATGAACAGCAGTTGAAGAATGCATTTTTAAAAGGTTGTATTCCCCCTATCAATAGCTTCACGAAGCATATGATAGATCACCGAACGAGTAGGCTCCAAGCCTTGTTAGAGTATGCTAGGCATGCCGAAAAACATTTTAACAGTAAAAAGAAAAAGAAAACGCAGGTCTTCACAGCTGAAGACGGAAGCGGAAGTTTTGTAGTACAAACAGCCAAAAAGGGTGCGAAATGCTCAGGGTAACAAACGTTCTGACAGAAACTCAGAGTTTTATGAGGACAGGAAAAAGAGGTGAGTGCTTCAATTGCGGTAAGAAGGGACATTTGGCAAGGGATTGCAGGAGCAAGGCACCTGTGGAAAAAAAGGATAAGGATGATGAGGATTGACTAGATGGCAGTTATACTGCTCGGCAGTCATTAGGACAGACTAATGAGCAGGGGAATAATGTAAATACCTTAGAAGAAACAAATGATATGCAACCGGATGTAGAAGTTGGGGAAAGTGAAGTTTTGGACTTGGCACTACTGAGCTTGGAGCTCTATTTAGCAGACACTAAACCGGAAGTTACACTTCTGGTGGAAGGGAGAGAAGTCAAATTTTGTGTGATTCAGGAGCATCACGAACTTTGATACACCCTTCAAAGTTACCGGAACATTCTGAGTCACCCGATTATATATTAGTGAAAGCAGCAAACGGACAGCTGTACAGGGAACCACTTTCCCATGATATAGCAATAACTGACCCTGTCTCGGGTATAACCCAGAGAAGTAAAATAGTACTTTCTGCCAAATGCCCCATGAACTTATTAGGAAGAGATCTTATGCAACTTTTTGGCATAGCAGTAGTCCCTACCATGAATGGTATGGAGGCACAGAGACAAACTGATGCTTTTGTAGTACGATCGGAGGGTGAGGCCTATTGGTACAGCCAGGACCTGGTTACAACCGGTCCAGGGGCAGTGACCAAGGAACTGATGAATGTAGCCACCAGCAAGGTGCTTCCCCTCGATGTTGATCAACAACATTTGTTACATTGTACCCTATATTATTGTAGCACATCAGGACCTGATAAAGAATATGAACAAAAATTGTTCAGGAATCCCGCAAATAGACTAATACTACGGACTTTATACTGGGACACTGAGGGCAATAGTGTAGTGAGTTGTTCATTACCTCAGGAGTTCTTGGAATTGTACAAATCCAATAAACTACCGCATGTTAGCCTAACCAAGGACAGGAATGTTAGGTGGGTAGACTTGGGTGACAAAGTGACGAAATGGGAGAAACTGACTGACTTAGAGTTATCGGACTTAGGAGTACAGAAACAGAAACTAAATTGGTTAACACAAGCACGCCCAGCTGTACACTTACGACAGAGTGAAGACAGCTGATTGGCGTTCTTGATAGAAGAAGAAGAGAAAGCTTTGAGTAAAATACCAGATGTTCTTTGGTCAACAGGGAAATCGGATGTAGGGCTTATTCGAACAGCAGGGCCAGTAGTTATTACACCAAAATCGGCCTTTAGACCAAGAAAAAGACAATATCCTTTGAGCAAGGATGCAGAACAAGGAATCAAACCTATCATAATGGCATTACTTAAGAAAGGGATACTGGTAGAATCCTTGGATTCACCATGTAATACTCCTCTATTTCCTGTTAAAAAAGCAAACGGGGAATGGCGGATGGTACAAGATTTACAGGCTGTAAATGATGCAGTAATACCAAGGGCACCTACGGTGCCAGACCCACATACCTTGTTAAATGATTTGAAGCCGCAACAAAAATATTTCACCGTGGTAGATATTAGCAATGCGTTTTTCTCAATACCTATCCACCCTGACAGCCAGCATTGGTTTGCATTCACATTTCAGGGAAAAAGGTATACACACCGACTACCACAGGGATATAGTGAAAGTCCAACAATATTCGCACAAGAGATGGCTAGCAACCTGGCGGGTTTTCTCCACCAGGGGCAGTCAAGTATTACTTTATGTAGATGACATCTTGCTTGCAGCTCCTACCCAGCAGCAATGTAGGGAAGACACAATAGCATTGTTGAAATTTTTGGCTGAGCAAGGGCATAAAGTGAATAAACATAAATTGCAACTTTGGAAAGAACAGGTTAAATACCTGGGATATGTGATATCCAAAGAAGGTAGAACATTAGATGAAGATAGGAAAACAGCAATCTTACAAGCACCTAGACCAACTACCAAAAGGAAATGATGTCCTTCTTGGGAACGACTAATTTTTGTCGGTTGGATACCAATTATGCTTTAGAAACGGCTCCATTGGCTGATTTAATATTTAAAACACCAATGGCAGCACAAGAAACACTGCATTGGACATCGGAAGCAGAAGCAGCTTTTTGCAGACTAAAACAACTGGTAGTTTCATCGTTAGTTTTAGGACTTCCGAATTATCATAAGAGATTTTTCCAGACTGTAGATTGTAGGCGGGGATATATGACGTCAGTACTGACGCAACAACATGGCAGCAAGCAACGCCCCATAGCTTACTATTCATCACAGTTAGATCCGGTGGCACGATCATTGCCACCCTGTGTACAAGCAGTTGTTGCAGCAGCTATGGCAGTACAAGCTTCGGCCTCAGTGGTATTGTTCCATCCTCTCACGTTGAGAGTACCTCATGCAGTTGCAATAATTTTACTGCAAGAAAAAATAGCATTTTTGTCCCCTGCCAGACATCTTTCTTGTATGACCATACTTTTGAGTCAACCTCACATGACGATTGAACGATGCACGACATTAAATCCATCGACATTACTTCCGATTCCTGTAGATGGCATACCACACAATTGCCTACAGGAAATGGAACAAGTAACCACACCCAGACAAGATCTTACTGATGTGCCTTTAGCCAATGCAGAGGTGACATTTTATGTGGATGGGTCCTGTAGACGAGGTCCTACAGGAAAGAACCTAGTGGGTTATGCAGTAGTGACTGATAACGAAATCATAGAAGCACAACCCCTGCAACATAACCTGTCAGCTCAAGCAGCAGAATTGATAGCTTTGACACGTGCTTGCACTCTAGCGAAAGACAAATGTGTTAACATATATACTGACAGTCAGTATGCTTTCTCTACAGTGCATGTCTTTGCGCAACAGTGGAAAAACAGGGGAATGATAACATCTACTGGCAAACCGATTAATCATGCACAATTGATTTTGAACCTGTTAGATTCTATTCAGTTACCCACTAGAATAGCTATCTGTAAATGTGCAGCCCATACCAAACAACAAGATAGAATTTCAAAAGGGAATGCTCGGGCTGATGCAGCTGCGAAGCAAGCTGCCTCAGACCTAGAAACTGTGTTTTTAAATGAAGAACTACAACCTTCTGAGACTCTAGATTTAGAAATGTTAAAAACAATGCAGACATTAGCTACAAAAGCAGAAAAGCAAAACTGGATAAAACGAGGAGCAATCCTTGAAGAGGGACTGTACATCTCCAAAGAGAAAAAGCCAATATTGCCATCTAATTTATTTAGATATGCAGCTTTGTTGAGTCATGGGCAGAGCCATGTCTCAACAGGGGGGATGGTACAGTTAGTTAACAAAACATTCCAAACATACGGATTTACGAATTATACACAAAAATTTTGTGCAACATGTCATATTTGTAGCAAACATCATGCACAGGGAGCATTTAAACCGAGCGAGGGAGCTTGCCGACACCAACCTATCCGTTCCATACTAGTTGTATGGATTTCATAGAAGTGAATAAGTGTGAAGGGAAAAAGTAGTGTTTAGTGATCATAGATATGTTTTCAAAATGGGTAGAAGCTTTTCCGACCAGGAACCGGATGCAGCAACAGTAGCAAAGCCTTAGTGAAAGAAATCATTCCTAGATTTGGCATACCGGAAAGAATTTATAGTGACAATGGAACACATTTTGTAAACCAGACAATACATCAGCTTGGGAGATTTTTTGAGATTTCTTTGAAAACCATTGTGCTTATCACCCTCAGTCAGCAGGACTGGTGGAGAGGTACAATGGAATTTTGAAAAACAAGTTGAGAAAATTGATGAGTGAGACTCAAAAGACTTGGATTTGCTGTCTGCCTTTAGCACTGCTGAGCATGAGAACTGTTCCAAATATAAGGGGCTTGACCCCTTTTGAGGTAGTGTTTGGAAGAGCATATTGTGTGCCACAATGGAAGGCCCTCATGCCTGCAGAGCTGGAGGCCGATGGCTCATTAGCTAGTTATATGAAGAAATTGTTAACAAATAAGACTGTTTTGCAGTTGAACTCTTTTTCAGACAAACAAGAAGCAAAACCGGAGGCCGTGCTGACCCCGGGGTCCTGGATCTGGCTGAAAGTCATCAAAAGAAAGAACTGGACGAGTCCAAAGTGGGAAGGTCCGTACCAGGTACTATTGGCTACACCTACTGCAGTAAAAATTGCTGAGAGATCATCTTGGGTTCATTTGACGCACTGTAAACCACTCAAAGAATTTAAGTTGGACAAACATTTTTTAACTGACATACCACAGATACAGGATGGCCAGAGGCAGAGTGAATAAAAATGCGAAACAACCCCAAAGACATTGGTTCACTGGCCTACTGATCATACATTTATTAACCATGTTTGTAGTGACCTTTTTGTTGTTATGGTTTTTCTTGCATATAACTACAAAAGTGAAATTGATAAAACGTGATGATGGACTGGCTATAGACTGGCACCCGAATTTCAACACATACCTGGCTATGAAACGAGTCTATGTAGAGACTATGAACGTTTCGAATTGCTGGGTTTGTACTGCAATACCCACAGCATATGGAGGACTTTTAATGTCTGCTGTCCCCCTGGGGATAAATGAAACTTGGGAAAACCTATTATTTGACACGGTACTGTGAGATCACAAGACAAAGTGGCATTATATTTACCCGTTACTCAGAAAGGAATTGTTTGCTTTGTTAAAATGATACACTCCAGGTTGGTTGGAGTAACTGTAACATAACTGTGTCTTACAAATGTTATATAAAACCTGTAGACCAAGGTACTAGTTGTAGCACGAACTATGGTTCAGATTTAAGCTTGATGAAAACAACATTGAGAGATGTGCAAAAACTCCTGAAATATATAGACAATTATCTGTTATAGATATAACAATGTTTCATTCAGGGTTAACCCGAATCAGTACTAAAGTAGATAACTGTTATTATGTTTGTGGGAATAAGGCCTATGAATAGATACCTGAGAATTGGTCCGCAGTTGTTTTTGGGTTATCTGGTTCCAGCCATAAGACATACTGCAGAATTGCCCTGGGTAAAATACGCAATGTGAGAAATGTAGCTCAGCAAGCCGAGAATACAGTCAGAAAACCTGCTAATCCAGTGGGTAAGATTGAAGCAAGCTGGAAGGATCATTCGGCTGTGAAGGACAAAGAAAAACTGACTCATATGGACTTGAGTGACAGTGTTATATCCTGGGCTGGGATATTCCCAGACTACGGAGCAGTCAAATCGATTTGGGAACTGAGGAAATTGTCAAAACTCCTCAAGTAATGAGCAATGCGACTTTTTCCGCTCTTGAACTTGTGACTGATGAAATGAATGCAATGAGAACAGTCGTATTACAGAACCGAATGGCTCTCGACTTCACCCTAGCGGCGAGAGGTGGTACGTGCGCGCTTATCAAAGAAGAATGCTGTGCGTACATTCCAGACAACCAACATGAAATCAATGATCACCTGGAGGTAATACAGCAGGTGTCAGCAATGGCAGAACCAGGCCCAAACCCACTGACGAACTTTTTCCAGAATCTATTTGGGGGGTGGGGGTCGGTCCTTATGAACATTCTGATTGCAATTTGTGTAGTACTGCTCATAATTGGAGCATGTGTCTGCTGCGGCATACCCTGTGTGAAAAAATTAGTTAAAGACCTAGTTGACATATCAGTAACTGAAACTATGTACCAGGACATGGAATTGAATTTGTTGATACCAAGCGAAAGCCTATCTGAAATATAAAACAAATGACTTACTTAGCTAAAAGTCCTTGAAAGGAAAAGGCTAAGAAATGAAATGATACTGTTTATGTTTCAAATAGAATGAAATGCATTAACAGGAGGGAGAATGTTAGAAAAATATATATTCACATATATGCTGCTTAGGAAAATATGTATTCAAACATTCAGACATATATAAGTTGTGTGGTCAGATATATAGAGAAATGTGTGCTTTAGACAGGAATAAATGTGCTCAAATCTATATGGAGAGCAAAGGTTGAAAAATAGTATAATATGTAATGCATTTAATTCTGTTTTACTAGAATAATAGTAGAAATAAACTCGCATATTATTGCTTGAAGCATAAGCTGCAGTATAATTAGAAACTTGGCCTTGGCAGCGACCAGCTCGGCCTGGCTCATGTCTGTCAGTGAAAGATTATTTTGCAAAGTTAGAAAATAATGAATCTGTGTGCATGTGTATCTTTTCCTGCTTCCACCAGAAGAATGGCCTTGTGCGCACTATCAGAAATAATGTCCAGCTGGTGAACAAGAAAGAGACAAAGAGAAGTATTAAAGAAGACATGCACCCATTGTATTCGAACTAATCTAAGAGCCTTGAATTGGCTACATCCTCGGAAGGACATTGTGACTGACCAGGTGCTTGCAAGGATGTAATATTCTCATGGGAAAGTAACTTTTTAAAAATTGTAATATCAGCATTCTTTCTATGAATGATCATGATGTAAAAACCCTGTCACTGACCACGTCAGTGAGGTGGGCAAAAGCTGATTGCAAACAATATAAATGACATGTGTTTCACTAATAAAACTAGACAAAATTCTGTACAAGTTTGTGTATGGTTTTTTGCCTCCTAATGTACATTAGAGCATATGCATAATTGATACCTGAGAAACCTGCATTACTGTTTGTTATTGACTGTCATTGTTTTTAAATGCCAGATGATTTTTACAGTCTGACTTTAACAAATTTATTTAACAATTATGTATGACCGAACTGCCCTAATGTTGAATATAAGACACCAACAAAATCATTTTTTTTCATACGCAATATAGAAAAAAAATGAAAACGATAATATCAAGAGAGGAAAGCTATTTACTCTCCCAATATAAAAACTAAAACCCCTGGTAACAATAGCCTTAAATTTGTCTAAACAGTAGTGATGCTATGAGAAGGTTTTAATGATGTTAAGGTGCAGGGTTAGGGATGGGGAAGGGGCAATGTTAGGGTTAGGATTAGCACCCATTACTAAAGAGGGCAGGGTACATAGGATAGTCAAGCAGAATGCATTCTATATTTCACAAACCTGCATATTTTATAAAAAATGTCTTCTTGGCCTCTTCCCTTTTTAATTATTTGGTCCCAGTACTTTGGTTTCCCTACCATCTTCCTCCAGAAAATTGCAGCTCCCTCTTGCCTATTCCCAACACCCCTAATTGCAGATATCCCTATCAGCGGACTCTCCCCTAACCATTCCTGTGTTGGCTCAGCTCTAACTATACTTTCTCTGACTTTATGAATATAATATTCTGTGCCCAAAATACCACTCCCTCCTCACTTCCAAAATTATTCCCCTGCTTAACCATCATTTCCCGCCACCCTGAATTGTAGCGTACTGCTTCTATTATACATCAGACTCCCAACTGTGCATCTCTAAAATTAAGACAAATAGTTATTTTTCGTTGGTTGATGGCATGGTTTCTCCTGCAAAATCTCAGTAAAAATGTCCCACTTTTGGCATCCAAAGAAGGTGGCAACTCTAAACATTGACAACAATTCTTGTAAAATGATCCATTTAAAATAGGTATTCTTTTCTGTGAGTGCAACAGTTTTATATAAAGTACAGTTTTACTCTGGGAGACAACAGACCGCAAGAACTACTACTCTGTCATGTTAAGGATTGTGATTTTGATGAAGTGTTGGTTTGCTGCAATATAACAAATCAAGGGTTGGGTATACAGCAGAAGTGAGAAAATGAAATGTCTGCAAGCAGCTGTGCCTCAGTTTTAAAAAATCTCATAACCGTACTAATTCAAGAACTAATTGTTGTATCTTTTAATACTAGTCTTGTAAAACACTTTTGAGCAAAAAAAAAAAAAAAAAACAGCAAGCAGATTTCTACAGCATTTGGGTGACAAAAAATCATCTTCCTATTGAAGACACTGGTGAAAAGCACATTCAGCTTTTTGAAGAGTCAGTTAATAGCTCCTAGATTGCAACGATATCTTTGACACCTCATGAAGAGTGTGAAAGAGGGTCTGCTAGTGGTGCTACTAGAACTACAAACTGGCAATCATTACAAAAGCCTGCAATTTAGTTACTTTCTTTGGCCGAGCAGTACAATTGCTGTGAATACCTTGAAACAAGCTCTGAGAGAAAGGTATATGATGGTCATTCAGGGAAAAAAAAAATGCAAACATTCCTTCTACAGAAGGTGTGTAAAATGTATGTGACTCACATTACTTCCATTATATGTCAGTCCCTTGCACAGGCAAGCCTATGCAAAGAATGACTAAAGGGATCTGAAAAAGATTCTGAGAAGGAAACATGAAAACATGAGGTAAAACAAAAACATGTTAATATGACAGGTCCCACAACAGCCATTTTGTAGAAAAACTTATTAAAATTTTGTTAGAAGCATTTAGAGTGACTTTACTACATTACTGTCACCCAATAAAAAAGACACAAAAAATGCATTTTATGAGTTCTAAGGTGGTGTTTTTGTTTAATAAATAATTATTATAGTCCTTTAGATTTCCAAGAAGTGAATATTCCCTTTTGTACCTCCAGAACCAAACTAGAAAGTGACAATAGACTTTGGGGAGAAAATCATTTCCAGGGCATGAAAACCCAGCATTGTTAGTCTGATTAAAGTAAGGATAATAACAAATTGATGATCCATTTTATTCTCTCAGCATTCAAGTTAGTGTTGAAGTCACAATTTCTGCATAAAGGTAAAGGCGCAACAATCCCAGGATAGAATACTACCGACAAATGTACTTTTTACAGACTGCTCATACTGATTTGGAAGCCATCTGTTCAGATGGCTTTATGGACTTAAATTTTAAGCAGTAACATTCTGTCAGCTATTCTAAATAGGGTAATGTCTATTTCGTTCTTAAGATTATCAGATGCACACTATTCCAATGGAGGATCTGTTCACCTTTCACCTAAGCCATCGATATTCTTTTTTTGCTCAAGACCCCACCACAATAGAACATTGTTAACTAATGCCATATCAAAAGATCAAAATCTTGTGTATATATTTCCATCTACTTCTCTAATTCTAAGACTGATGCTAAAAATAAAAAGTGAGAAAGCAAGCATTATCTCAGGGGTGCCTTAATAATCAGAACAGATATAGGTTCAACCTTTTCACAAACATGCAACTTACCTAACCCCCTTCTGCTTCACAACAACCTTCTAATTCAGCAAGGGAGTGGAGTTCTGCATCTGAATCTCAGATCTCTCAATCTATCAATATATACAATTTCTAACAGTCATATTGTTTTTTTTCCTGAGAGGTGAGAGAGCTTTTTCTCTCTCTGGTGTCAAGACAGTGGTCATAATAAGGCCTCCAGTTCAATTCCTTCAATATTGCAGTACCTATTTTGACTAATTTAATGCCAGACTACTTTATTAATTTGTCAGAGCACACCTATTAGCTATTTATGTGTAAATGTGTTTGTTTCCTAGAGCTGACTCTCATATCATTGTAAAACAATTGATGAATCCTTCATTAATGGTCTGAAGTCATCCTGTCCTTCTAGTCCGAGACCACAGCTTCATGAATAAAAATTTGAAACTACCCCTCTCTCTGAGATTTTAAATGCCTCCTTTTGAAAATTATTTCCTTAGTAGAATTTACGTCATTCAGAAGAATTTCTGAACTTGTAAACTGTAATCTATAAAGATCCATGCAGTTTTCCAAAAGGATAGATTTTACCCAGAAATGATCACACCTTCATGAGTAAGGTAATCTCTGATATATCCTTATATCAATGACTTCAGTTTCCAGTCTTTTGCTCCAGCAAAAGAGCAAAGAATAAATTATGTTGTACAGTATCTGCAAATGTGGAAGTAAGTAGATGTGGATGCAGATAGATGAGAACAACTCAGATACTATATAGGGAGAACAAAATCTCTTGAGTTATTCATATTCACCTTTGTGTAATTCATGAAGATAAAACAGGGTCTGCTACCAGTTTTTATTACATTCTGTTATGACAAGCATGACTCTGTGAAATGGGTGGCCAGAGCTTGTGTCAACAGATCTGCAGCTGTAGAGCACTCTTCATTACATTCAAAGTTTTTGTAATGCTACCACTTGGATAATCGTATTTTATAAATGTTCTAAACTGGATGTTTAGTCTAGGAGCAGTGGAGTATTTCTGAATGCCCCACAGGTAATATAGGAGATGATCAATCCGTTTCTTGGAGCGAAGGGAACACTGCTTAGTAGTCTCCTGATCACAAAGTACAGTTGTGGAAGTAAGCTTACCATAATGGTAGCCATTTGAATGGATCACTGTTGCAGTAACTTAACTATATGGCGCAGTATAAAGTCAGTGGTTAGAATGCCAAACCACTGACTGTATATTGTTCAGTGGTTAGGGTGCCAAACTTTCAGAGATTTTTTTTGCCTCTGAATGAGGGAGCCTGGAGCCCTGCATGTCAAGTATGTGCGAGGAAAAACGTAAAAAGAAAAAAAATATCCACACTCTGACATAAAATATAATATAATATTTCATAGGTTCATAGATGATTTCTAGGCTAATTTTTATATGGAAAATTTCAATTCTAGGTGCCTGTGCCTATATAGGGTACTGCTAAATGCAGCTATGCAATGAGCAAAGTCACACAAGACAACTTTATACAGCTACAGAAAGTCTCAGAACAAACAAACTAGCTGTCTGGCCAATGAGAAACACACACTTTGGTGTGTCAAACATTGATTCCCAGCTCAGTAGAGAATTGTCCGCCCTCTCCTTCCATCAGAGTGCAGCCCAAAATCTTCTTAATGTAAAAACACTGTAAGAGGTCTCACAGATTTCAGTAACTAACCAAGTTAAAACAATAAACCAAACGGAAGTGCAGCAACTTACAAACAAAAAAATCCAAAATACTTATAAATAGATCAGAGTACAAGAACTCAGCAAATAATAAAACAGATTTAATAGTAGCACAAGTATATTACAGGATAAAGAGCAAAACGTCAATGTACAACAAATATTCGTCAATGGATGGATCTGAAGTCAGTAAAGCAATCATATTTAGTGGTAGAAAACAGCACTAAAATGCAGTTTAAAGTGCAAACACTCTGGAAAACTGCACAAATATATAAGCAAATCTTACATATTTTGAGACCAAGTACAATTCAGTGATGTAAAGTATGTATCTAGCAGTAGATGTATCAGAATTCAGCAGAAAGGCTAAGCAATCAGTTGCATGGTTGCCAAGTGTATGGAAGCTCTGAGATAATGAGCCAAGCTTATACAGGTGCAGAATGTCTCAAAAACAAACAAACCAACTAGCCCACTGGCCAGTCAGAAACACACACACATTGGTGTTTCAATGATTCTGAGCCAAGCTTATACAGGTACAGAATGTCTCAACAACAAACTACCCACTGGCTAATCAGAAAAACACACACTTTGGTGTTTCAAAAAGTGATTCCCAGCTCAAAAGAGGCCTGGCAACTCTTTCCTGCCACTGGAGTGCAGACCAGAACATTCTTAATGTAAAAACCTGTATGAGGTTATTCAGAGTGCAGTAAAATAGCCAATTTAAAACAACAAACCAAACAGAAGGGCAGAAACTGCCAGGCCAAAAAAAAAAAATTCAGACACACTTATAAATAGATTAGAGTGCAAGAACTCAACACATGATACACAGATTTAAAAGCAGTATAAGAATATTACAGGATAAAGTGCAAAACAGCAATGCGGAGCAAATATCAGCGCTGGATATATCTGGATTCAGTGCACCAATCAAATGCAGTGGTAAAAACAACTGCACTAATATTCAGTTTAAAAGCAAAAACTGCAAAAAAAACACAAAAAATAAAATAAAATATAATATAATAAAATAAAAAAGATGGAGAAATGGTGTTCTTACTGCAACAGTGATCTATTCAAACATCTACTGTTATTGTTAAGTTTAATTACACAACTGTGCTATGTTCATCATTGGAGTACTGTTGCAGTTGCCTAAACTATATGGGTAAAATACCAGCGCTTAGAAAGAAAGGGAGGATTAAAAATGATAAGAGTCCAGGAGCCCCTGGAGAATAGTTCTAGCAAAGCATACTCTGACAGTAGAGAAAGAGTCTAATTATTAGTGTTTGGTGAAAGCATGCACAGACCACCAGTTTGCTGCCTGCAAAATACTTGTAGAGTCCAGTCTATTCCAAAATCACACAGAAGTAGCCAAAACCATAGTAGTGTGGGCCTTCATCCTGCCTGGAAGTGTTGTATTATAGTGAGAGCAGCCAAAAGCAATAGCATGGAACAACACTTTAGAAAGTCTGTATCTCACACTGATTGTTCATTTTTCTTACCTTCATATGAAAAAAAAGTTGAACAAATTTCTGTCATGTCAATGTAGTATCTGAGTGCCTGTGGAAACCCAGAGTGTATTCTTCCTCTCCCCTTTTAGTTGTGGATAGAAAACAGGGAGATGTATATCCCAATTCAAGGTAAACTCTGAAGCCATTTTAGGTATAACTGAAGGGTTTTTCTCAAAGTTACCCTATCTTTGTGAAAGATTAAATAAGGCTGAATCACCATAAGAGCTTGCAACCCAGATACTCTTCTAGTAGAAATCAGAACAGCTAGCAACAATGTTTTCCAAGATAAAGTTCTACAAATCTGCTTTATGAGTAAGTTGAAAAAGAAAAACTGTAAGTTTCTCAAGTACAAAGGTAAGATCCCTAGAAAGGTAGATGAATATGTAAAACCCCTTTTAAGAACTGTTTCACACCAGGCAGGGCAGAAAGGGTAATCCATGAGCAGGCATAGCTGGCTTTAAGCACCAGCGAACCCTGTAATTGTTGGGGCCCCCTGTTCTTGGGGGGGCCCCCAACCACAGCAAGTTATCATTGTGTTATTTTGTAACATGTCTGTCAACCAATAAAAGCTAGTACAGCATTACTGTGTACTTAATAAACCAGATGTGTAATAACTCTTATTTATATTTTCTTTAAAATTCAAAGATATGTCTGGTTATAATAACAGTGTTTTATCATGCAACAGGTTTTAAAATTTCATTAAATATTTTATCAATGACATAGTGCCCCTGGCTTAGTTAAACCTTGCTAGTGGACATTCACTCCACTAAAACTAACATAGACAGCTTTAGGTACTTGTAATACCTGTGCATGCAAGGGGGCTCCCAGAATCATCCTTGACTGTGTGGGGGCCACACAAAAGCTGCTGCTCATTGGGGAAAAATGAAGAGGAAAAAAATGTATTAATTTCCTGATTATGGTTTTTAACCTGAACAGGTCTGTGATATGACTCTGCTAAGATAAAGCTGATAACGAACATAAGCAAGTTAAGCATTAGAGAGATCAGCAGCCCAGAGAGATTGATCTCAGTGCAAACTTTGGATTTTATGAAAAGCTGATATGTCTGACCTTCAAGGATGGTTTTCTATTTCAGGGAGTTTTATAAACAGTGGCAGAACACCAGATACTGCAACTTTCAACTTATTTGCAGAAGAATTCAACACAATACCAGTAATAGCAGAATAAAGGCTCAAAATCAGGAACAAGTTTTAAATATTACTCTTCTTCTTTCGGTTTTTGCTCAGTTAGGGGTCACCACAGCAGATCACCCATCCGCTCATGATTGCCAGTGGAGTTTTTATGGTGTCGAGTTGCCAGCTCACCGCCCAACCTTCCACAGAACAGAAGGCACACACATGCACTCACACCTAGGGTCAATTTAGAGTGTCCAATCCACCTACAGCATGTCTTTGGGATGTGGGAGGAAACCGGAGCACCCGGTGGAAACCCCCACGACCACAGGGAGGACATGCAGACTCTGCACAGAAGGCACCCCAGCCAAGGATCGAACCGGAAAACCTCGTGCTGTGAGGTGGCAGTGCTAACCTCTGCACCACCACGGCCACCCAAGTTTTAAACATTACTCTATTTCAATTAAAAATTTAATAGTATAAAATCTTTTGCATCATCATGCATTTTTTGGACAATAAGTATAAAATATCAGTGATTTTTATCTCTGCACACACCCCAGTAATGCCAGAACACATACATTACTCTTCTGGGTATCAGTAAAAAATGTAGCTAACAAGTAATTATATTTCAAAAGTAATGCATAAAGTATATCACAGAACATTTAGACATTAGAGCCCCCACTCCCCAGACTGTATAACTGATACAGGGGGCTCCCTTAATCATCATTGACTGTGTGGGGGCCCCACAAAAGCTGTTGCTGGTTGGGGAAAAATGAGAAAACATGTATTTATTTATTTTCTGATTACGCTCTTTAACTTGAACAGGGCTGTGATATGACCCTGTTAGGATAAAGCTGATAATGGCCTCTGCTCTCTTTTGTGTGTGTGTGTGTGTGTGTGTGTGTGTGTGTGTGTGTGTGTGTGTGTGTGTGTGTGTGTGTGTGTGTGTGTGTGTGTGTGTGTGTGTGCGTGCGCATGGGGGGGTTGTGTGGTTATTGCATCATTAATTTTCATCATTCAAAACTTAGAGGTACACACATCAGGTTATTATAGCTTGTGTTTGGGCTGAGGACAGTGTGGTCATTGTTTCTTTTACTTTTCTCACAGACCTCAGAGGTGTACAAATAAGGTTACTATAGCTTGTGCAAGGGTAGTGCACTATCTAGGAGCAACAAAGTAGAATGCATTGCTGTAATCATTATTTTTTTTCACTTTCCTCATAATCACACTTCAGGCATGTATACAGGTAGCTGCCTTTGACAGTTTGGGTTGAGGCGCGAGGAGGCATGCTATGTATATGCATGTCAGCAGTGAGGAATTTGACTATCTCTGTTATGAGTAAGTGCAACATCTACAACTGCACTATGTTCAGCATTCCCACTACTGCACTAGTCTTTATATGTTCATAGGTAACTACTAGACTTGCTGTCCTTGTTAGGCAAGTTAAGCCTAGCCAGTTTCCCTTTTTGTGCTCAAAATAACCAGTCTCATTTGGTTATAGACTGGCTTACCACTCCCATGGTTGATAATTATATATTACCCCTAATGAGAATAACTGGGATCATGCCATAGATACTTTTAGATGATGCATGCATGGGATAAAGCATTTATGAGCTGCATCTGGGCAGTCCTGGGGTACATTTTAGGTTTCCTATCCATAGATCTAAGTTGCAGTTGAACATGGACAGAGATGAACTTTGTTTTATGTAGATGGAGCGTCTGTTCCATAGCAGCGGTATCCTCTGCAATAATCTTTGATATGTATGGTTTGTCTGGGAGAGTAACACAGGACTTGTACCTTTACTCCATTGAAATTGCCCCCCCCCCAGCAAAATCTGAGGTGTCTGTAGTTACATATTGGATTTGAGGTAGAGGAGAAAAGGGAAGACCTGGATTTGTTTGTATCTGTAGTCTCCACCAGTGCAGGTCCTATTCCAGAGGATATAAATGCTGTGGTCATGTGTTATAGAGAAACCACTGAATCTTTCACATATGCAATCCTGCAAGAGGAATCCTAAGAATCATAGATGCTGTGAATCCCAGAGATCCCCCTTGAAAGGATGTATTTGAATCCTCTGCCAACTGTATCTCTTCTGAACCACCTTTAATACCCAAGAGTCTGAAACAAATCTGTTGCCAAATGGGAATGTTTGGAGCCAGCTTCTGGGACAGATTTTGAGAGCTAGGGGCAGGAGATATAGGTATGGGGAAATAATGTTGGTATAGTCATTTCTGAAGTTGTATACTTTTCCTTTTTAGGAAAGGATCCTTGTTTCATGTTGTTTCCTTTCTGCCATCTTTTATTGTTTCCTTGTTTGGCTTGAGAAAGCAGAGATTTGTTTTGTTTCTTCGATGTGAAAGAGGATCTGGGAGATTTGTAAAGGCAGACCCAAAAAATCTTCCTACATTAATCTCTCTCATCAAATTGTTAGATAACCTGAGTAGCAAATGGGCCAAATAAAACATCCTGATCTACAGCTGAATTTAAAATTTCAGACTTTACCTTGTTAGAATACTTTTGATGACCAAGTTTCCTCTGAATCAGAGAAATGGGTTTATAAATCTGCAGGAGTAGAAGGCCCATCTCTGTCAATATCAGAATCTACTGACAAGTCTTCCTCTGGAATGTTTCTGCTGACCTCTTTTGCAGGTAAAGTATTCTGAGTACCAGGATTAATAACTACTTAACTAAGGTAAGAAAATCATGTTTTCTAATAGACACGATGTATTCAATTGAACAATGTTTAACCTTTTGTTCTTTCTTAAAAGGTACCAGTGATGACTGACATAAAGTACTTCTACACCATCAAGAGGCCTGTTTCCCTGGCTATATTGAGCAGTATCCCCGTGTGACACCCAAAAAAGATGGTTCTCCCATGCCCAACTGGAACAACCAAAGAAGATGTGACTGATCCCTGGTTTAAAGGTAGATGAAAGGACTACATCCGAGGAAGATGAAGAGGTAAGTGAATGGTTTGAGGAATGACCAATGGCCACTGCAGAGTCACCCACCATCGACTGAGGCATTGACTGAGCCTAAGGTTCTTTGATAAGATGTTTTTGTTTTCTAAGAACAGATAGAGGTAGACCAACAGGAGTGGGATAAGTATCCTTGCTGTGACTAAGGCGGATGCTTCAGATAAGGTAACCTTTGCCAGTTTGAGTTGGTCAGAAGATAAATTGTAAACAATGTTAACAAGCAGCACATTTGTACTTGCACTCACATATACAATCCCCTAAACACAGTAATGCACAAGCAGCAGACTAAAATCCTGTCACAAACCCCTTTGCATAAAATTCAGTCTGACTGAAGAAAAGGCAGGTAAGTTGTCACACAGTGAATACAAGCACTAACATACTGCTTAGTAGTTCCTGTTCAAATAAAACACTTCCCAACAAGGAATGTTTACATAAAAAAAAACTTTACACAAACACTACATTTTCCTATTAATATAGCCCCCCCACTTAGCTAAAGCTAAAAATAGTGGCTGCTGAGAGGAAACTTCTAATATTGGAAAGATACCTGCTTTGGGCAATGCAACTAAAATATCCAAGTAAAATAAATAGCATTTAAAAAAATGGCAATATTCTATGTGGAGAGGTTCCCCATTGCGGATTTATATACCTGAATAAAAGATGAAGATTAGCTGCTGTTCATGTGAAGCCTCTGAACTGCTACTTTACAAGATGACAAGAAAGTAGTATAGCAATAACCCACGCCTGGGTGTGGGTAATGCTAAATTTACCCACGGTTGGCGTGGTTTGGTCCCGAGGGCGAAGCCCGAGGGACCAAACAAAGCCAACCATGGGTAAATTTAGCATTACCCACACCCAGAAGTGGGTTATTGCTATTATACCATGACATTATTTAAGAAAAGAAACTATTACTTTTCTTAAATAATGGCATAGTATAATGCCTGTTTACTGCCCTTCCGCAGATGTCTGGCATCCGGCAGTTCTGATGTACTGCGGCGCCTGCAGTACATCAGAGTTGTAGCAAGCGGAGAAAGCAAGATCTCCGTTGCTTTTTATGTTTCGCTATGTTAAATGAGTTTAACATAGCGAGACAGTTTTAAAATAAGCAATGGACATCTCCGTTGCTTATTTTAAAACTGTCTTGCTATGTTAAACTCATTTAACATAGCTAACTAAAAAAGCAACGGAGATCTTGCTTTCTCCGTTTTAAACACTGCCTCGCTATGTTAAATGGGTTTAACATGCGAGACAGCTAAAATAAGCAACGGAGATCTCCGTTGCTTATTTTAAAGTCTCGCTATGTTAAACCCATTTAACATAGCGAGACAGTGTTTTAAAAAAACGAGTTATACTAATGGAAAAAAGTCCGGGCGACCGGACCTTTTCCCATTAGTATAACTCGATTTACAACGGGCACGCTGGCCAATCAGCGTGCACGTTTTGGGGGGATCATGGTATAATAAAGATTCTTCACTCTGCCTGCTTATTTTCATTCACCAGGGCTGCCCAATCAGCATTCAGAGTAAAGTTCTGAGAAGGAGCCAGAGCTTTTAGAAGCTGGCTGGTTGCTGTGTGTTTGGCATGACACAACCCACATAGCCTAAAGGCTACTGCAGCAATGGGAATGAGGAACATCACTAGATACCTGAATTAGAGAATCATTGCTTCAGGACAGTTTCCCTCCAACAGTCCTGAAATAATTTTCTTTATGGGTCTGTTGATTTCTGCTATGATTAAAACTTTACATGTTATAAGCTTTATGCTTGTTTTCTTAATGCATTCATACATTTTATAATGGAGTTCTTCAGATTTTTCAGTGTTTATTACTACACCTTTATTATATTACAACATTTTGAACTTTTTTTTGTGCCTGGTTTTAGACGTTTTGATATTTAAATATTTGAGATTTTCTTGTTGCTTTTGCCTTTTGACCTCCCCCAGAAGGATTTGTTGATATAGTACTCTTGTGCATGTCCTTCTAGAATCTAGAGCTTCAAACAAGAAGGGATAGAATAGTACCCTTATTTATATCCAGGCTTCCTTTAGCAATCATGGCTTAAGAATGAACATAGTCTTCTGCTTGCAGCAGCAGCATTCAACTACTGAAAAGTTCTGATCAAGGAAATGGCATCTGCTGGAAGGCTGATGCCTCAATCAGAATTAGAGTTGCTTCAGTAATAAGTAACAAATTCAAAAAACTACTCTTATTGAATATATGTATACACACACACACACACACACACACACACACACACACACGCACACACGCACACACGCACACACATGCACACACATGCACACACACGCACACACACACACACACACACACACACACACACACACACACACACACACACACGCACATACACGCACACACACACACACACACACACACACACACACACACACACACACACACATTGAGAAACAGTAATGTCTTTGCTGCAGTCACTTTCCAAAGGTGAGGCAAATCACAGACCTGTTAACTTGCACTTCTAATGCTCAGCTTACCATGTATCGCTACAGAGTGCTATTAAAGTACATTATTATTCTGCTCATTAAGTTGCTCTATGCACCATTTCTTCAGATTTAGGCACTGCTAATCAAAACAAGAGTTCATCACCCTAATGAACCGAATTACTTTGCATACTGTGGTGCTGACTGCACAATAAGATAAGGAGCTTATTCTCCCCAGCTACCTAGGTTTCCATCACCACTCTTCTCAGAATTCCATGCTACATGGCATCAACACTGTACGACTGACAAGGTGGCTCTAGAAGATTGTAGAGCAAGCTCTGCCATTCCAAAAATGCTAGACAGGCAGACAGATGCTAAATCTTTTCATATGGCCTCCCAAAAGGACTACTTACATATTCACATGAAAACAATTCTCATTCTGGTGTAGCCAGCGGGTCCCTGAATTGAATATTGTCACTAGCATAAAATGTGTCCTATTTTATGTACCTGATACAGTTAACCCTTGAGTTCCATTTTTTAAAAATCATCTTTTAGCATTAACTGTCTGTCTTTCAGAAGCTTTCTAATTTCCTATTGCATTTCTGTTGTTTAAAGAAATATTTAAATGCTATTCCTTACTTCCATCTTCCTAGAAGAGATCCTTTTGAAGCCTGGAATAATAATCTCTGAACAGCAATACATTTGTTAAAACTTAATGAAAATAAACGCACTATTTCAGTGTGACATTTGAAAAACTATTTTCTTGGTCACTATTACAATGAATTTTGGGCCGTTTTACTAGAATCGCCTTATATAACTTCAAAATAGGTAATTCTTAGAAAAAAATGTCCCATTGATTCTACTCCAATCAGAACATTATACTACCTAAATTTTTCATTGAGCACTGTATTTCAGGAAGAAGTTGTTCCATAAAGTGATTGTGTACAGAGTTCTTTCTTAACTTTGTTAAAAGATACAACAATTTAAAAAAGGAATATTTTAGTGTTGTGATCATCGGTAGATGACCTCTCACAAAGGAAGAAGGAAGATCACTAAACAATGTTTTTTTAGGTTGTATTTCCAGTTAGAGCAAAACAAGCCAAGAGTTAGCTGAAGGTGTGACTGCACATCGTGTACCAGAAACACTTGTCAAAGCTGCTGCATTGAGAGATGTGCCAGAAGGCTGACAAATAGTGATGGCAGCTACTAAACACTGCCTTCTGGAAAAGCAAGCCAGGTCTAATGCCAGGTTTTTCAGTTCTGTCCTTCAAATCTATTGCTAGACTAAAGAGTGTTATTATAAAATCACTTAGATATTAACCATTGCATCTACATATGAAATGCCAAAAATATACATGAAAAAACAAAATGCTTTTCTGCTGTGTTTCTACTTTATGTTCTACATATTTTTCACATCTCTTCTATTTTCCCCACATCAGAATTTTTTTCATATATCCGGAGTTTTCATCCTTAGAATATATTATGGACTTTGATTCATGAATTTGTTCTTACAGTACAGGTTAGAATTGTGGGATGGTAGTCTCAGTTATATTTATTTTTGTGACCATTATTGCAGATATTCCAGATATTTTTGTGTGTGTGTTGGGGGGGGGGGGGGACTGATATACAGAGTGGGTTCTTTTCAACTCCATCACAGATAGTCTTTGATTCAAGCCATACTATTGGTTAATTTACGTTCATTAGTTCATAAAATAGACAGAATTAGATTGTTAAGCCCATAATAACTGAGAATTCAGACACCTGTGCAGTTTCATTGTGATTATTGGCTACTATTTAAGGAAATGTATGAAATGGTCCTGTCAGTAATCAGAATTGTCATACTGCATTACATTCTTTCACTCACTAAGCTGTAGTTGGTCATCAGGGTTTGTGGAGGGCAGTGTCTGCCAAAATGATTGTATCGTTCATTTGCTTGAGGTCTATAAGATAGGAAGGGTTGTGAGAATGACAAAGTGTTAGGCACTACAGGTAAGTTAAACAGTTACAGTAGTAATGTGAGAATAGCTGCCTGTCAGTCATAGATGAAAGAACTGTGAGGTGCAGCTCACCTGTATAACTTTAAAAGTTTAGGCATAAATGTGACTTTTGTACATTTGTTTGACAAACCACACTGAGTAATTATGCCCCAATATGCTCTTAAATGTATGTTTAATCTTAAATTTAAGGAAGCAGGCTTTAGGTGTTTTGAACAACTTAGTTCAAGTCGAATGTTCTGAGATCCCTGCTATCTCACCAAGAGGGACTAACTTAAGAGAGCTATTATGCCATAATGTGAAAAAGAAGTATTCCAGAAAATGTAAATGGTATGGCAAGTACTTGTCTCTTATTTGTCTCAGCAAAAAGATAAGAAAAATTAAATTAGCATCCAGGGGCCCCATCACTTGTGCAGTTTCTTGCATGAAAACCTGCAGTGGAAAGGCAGTAAATATTTTCAGAGGATAGTACAATTGTTTGTTGAGGCTTTCCTTACAGCAGGGAACCCACATGTATGTGGCAACATCAAGATGAGTTAACAAGAAAATCACAATGCATACATTTCGGAAAGCATATACAATCAAGTGAAGGTTGAGAATGTTAGGACAGATAACAGATTCCCTTGTCCTGTGTCAGTAGGTCCAATCCATGGGGGGACTTTTGGTAACTCACCTTGGTCAGGTGTTTGAGAAGTGAGAACCACTATTGTTTGGGCAAAAGGGAGAATACCAGAAGTATCTTTGGTAAGTCCTTCTTTATCTTTAGTAAAAGTCTGGTTATCAGAGGAAAGAGGGAAGGGCATACAGGAACAGTCACACATATCAAAAGAAAATACATCTATTTCCAGGCCTTTTAGCAAGGTGTCCTGGTACAGAACTGTTGTCATTATCTGTTGTGATAGTAGACCCATAGATCAACTTGGTGTTCCCCACAGGTGGACAGTTTCCTTAAAGACCTCTAATTGCAACATTCACTCATGAGGGTCTGTTCCGGATTTGTGCAGTGAATCTGCTATGCTGAGTTGTCATCTTCCAGGTCAACATGTCTAGTCTGTACAAGCAAATTCCCCCTTGTTTGTTTATGTACCACATAGCTGTGATGTTGTTTATTAGGACTAACAGTAGTCCAGGTGTCCACATCTGATTTAGTGGTTTGATAGTCTATATAAGAGCCATCATTATTTTGAGGTTTATGTCTTTGTGCCTGCAATGAAGCTGCCACATGCCCTGGACATTGATATCTTGACAAAGTGCCCCCATGCAAAGTCTGAGGCATCTGCTGTGACTGACTTACTGACTGAATAGGAATGGGGGAGAAAAGGGGAGACTCAGATTCTGTTGGACTTGAATGTCCAACCATTTGAGTTTCTCTTTGATGAAGTCTAGGACTGGAATTGAAAGGGTAGAAGATATTGGTGCTGGGCCCAGACAGATTTGAAAAAAAAAGTCAACATTTCCTCATGTGGAGTTTGGCTAAAGGAATAATGAGGCTATATGAAGCCACAAAAGCAAGAATTCTGAGGATTTATCCTACTGTGGAACTGTTATGCCAAGCTAGAGCTATAACTTGCTGATGGCAGAATATGTCTTCCTCTGAAGTGAGGAAAGCAATCATCAAGCAGGCCTCCTAGAAAGACTAACCTGTGAGAAAGGATCAGAGAAGACTTATACAGATTTAACCTTAAATCTAGACCATGGAATGGATTCATGGAGAAGTGAAAAGATGCCAGAAATAGGCAACCTTCCTAGGAGAGGTAGATGTGAATCCCCTGAAGCATGCAAAATGTAATGACTGGAGCAAAACATTTTGTGAATACCCTTGGAAAGCTAGAGATACCAAAGGGTAAAGACATAAACTCAAAGTGCAACCCCAAAGCAAAGGGGTCTAAAGTGACTAAGCAAGTCGAGGAGTGGTATGGGGTGGAAAAAGAGTCTGCAAGATTGAGATTTTGAACTTTATGGCTAGGAGATCGGTCTAAAATTGGTCTCTGACTTCTATTCTGGGTGCTAGAAAAATCTTTGAATGTAAACCTTTTGCCTGTTGGGAAGGAAGAACAGGCTCCATTACTCATATCTGATAGGATTTGGAGAAACAAGTGAGTTTGGTTCTTTGGGAACAGAGTAATTAATGACTGAATTGGGGAGATGCCCATTAAAGGTTGTAGCTGTTTTGAATTACTTTCAGTGCCCAAACAACTGATGCTATCTCTGGATTTGTAGAGTGTGGGAAAGACTGCCTGCAAGCCTGGAAGGATGGCTGGAATGGGAGGGGGGGGGGTAGAGGGAAGTTCAATGATTGTGAGGAATTTCTTTTATGAAAGGAGGATCCCTGGGATCCATTTGCTTTCTTTTCTGAATTTCCATGCCTTTTTTATTGCTATTTTGAGGACTTCTGTTGAGAACTTTGAGGACCTCTGCTGAGAACTTTGAAAGGTTTATGAAAAAATGGCCCAAGACTAGAAAGATAAATCCTTTGCAACTTAGGGACTGGGGATAAAAAGAGTTGGTTGACCCCCTGCATCAATTTTTCCATTTCCTCTAACTTTTTAAGTATCTCAGCAGAGAAATTTCTAAAAAATAATTCTTACTCAAGAAGAGCATTTAAAACTGGGCCTTAACATTTTAAGGAAAATTTTGAAGTCTGATCTAGGCATTACTATGCATCACCATAGCAGTAACATAGGCTCTAGATACAGCATTGACTGCATCATACAAACACTTTTTTGAGTGCTTGGTAACTTGGGAAGCAGAACCGACCATATTTAACAAATTAGATGCTGTGTAAAAACTAGGTAGGCTGGAAATAGGTTGTTGCATTTCATGAAAGCTGGAAAGCAAATATTTTGTCATGTGCATCTGACAGTTAATTGCTCTAAAAGTTGATGTGGAAGATGCATAAACCTTCTCCCTAAATATGTCAAAGGCCTGACTTTCTTTTTTGTTACAGAGTAGGATAGATGAAGAAAAGGATTTTGATCTACTGTCCCTATCCAGAGAAATAAAAGCTGGGTAAGCAATGGGGTTCTGGAAAGAACCTTTTTGAGTCTTGTAGACGAGTACATATGTATAACTTTAAGAAGCTTTCCATGGGCTTGCACATGTGTATAAATACTGAGCATGTGCAAGCCATACTGCCAATATGTAGAGAGCTGTTGAGATTTAAGCATGCACGTATGTAATGGTCTGTCAATCAGTTTTTTTAAATATTTTATATTGCTGCTATCCATCCTGATTTGTTTCTATATAATCATTTATTTATTATTTATTTATTTTAAATTTGTTGACCGGGTTAGTCTGACTGAGCTTAGTATCCCTTTTTCAGCAGAGGCCCGGGGAGAAAAGCTCCAATTAAATATACTAGAAACATTTCCTTAGTGATTTTACGTAATAAGCAGTAGTAACAAGAAAAATAAATAAAAATAGAATACAAAACATTTGAAAAGAATACAGTGTCAGATTTCATGCAGCTTACAAACAGAACAGTAGACTAAATTCTTCAAAAGAAAAAAGGAAAGTTTTGAATTTTGTTATTATTATTTTTGTTAGGGAGATCTGGAAGAATTTATGGTTAAACTTTGCCAAAGGAGGATGAATACAGTGACAGGCCCATTGACTTTGCAGTTATTCTTTGATAGCAGATTTAAATATATTCATTTGATTATAATGACCAAATTTCAAGTGGGAGGGAGTTCCAAGCTTTGATAGGGTTATAGCTGTAGAGGTTACATCCAAATTTAGTTTTAGGTTTGTGAGTTGATAGAAGGTCTTGGGTTCTACTTCTGAGAGGTCTAGCTAGCAGATAATGGGAGATTAGAGTAGAGAGAGTGGAGCAGTAGGAAGGCTGATAGAGAATGCTATGAATAACCTGGAGCTGAGTGAGAGGGAGCTAATGTGGTTGTAAACAAACTACCCAACCTGCTCATTTTGAATCATAACATAGGATGAGCAACATGGTGTCAGAAGTGGGATCCAGAATCAAGACCAAGAGGCACTCATTTAATCTTGGAGGAATGTAGAGGAATATATCATCCCTATGGCACGTACAACTTGCAGAACAGGTCAGAAATGAATTCCAGGTACTAAATCTTGCTTAGTAAATGATTTCTTACACAAATAATATAAAATGAGGCACTCAAAATGCTCAAAACAAAATTATAATTAAATGAAATTTCCAGAACTGCAACATATTGAAAAGAATATTCAAAATAGTTGCAAAATGTTTGAAATAATGTCTGAATTTCATACAATGTATAAAATATGGAAAAGGACTGCTTTTTTGCTATGTGCTTTGCATTAATTAAAGCTATTGAAAACATCCAAAGTATACAAAGTGTTTGCAGGTTTGTGCAGTATTACAATGCAGTTATTTTGTCAAATACAGCCATTTCAAAGCATATTTTGCAAAGTACAGTATTTCAAAGAGTTTATTTTGCATTTGAATGTTATTACAAGTACCTGGTGTGTGCATGTCTGTGCATAATTATAAGGGCCATATTTGCAGTGTATTTATGCATACTTTGTTGGCATGGCTGAAGGATTTCAAAAACGTGGTCCACTTGTATTTGATAATAATATTGCAGAGACTTGGAGAGTGTTTGAGCACGAGTGTGATATTTTCATACAACCTGCATTTTCTGACAAAGATGCACATGCAAAGGCATTTATTCTGCTTACTTTAGCTGGTTCAGAAGCCATAGAAAGAGAGCATTCATTTGTGTATGTATCTGCTGTGTTTGCAGGGGAGGGGGAACCACCATATAGTGGTACTGACTAAATCAAGGGAAGACCCTGAGTGCTTAAAACATACATTTAGGGAAATGTGTAACCCCCAGATTAATTTTACAATGGAAAGGCATTTATTTTACATAAGGGATCAAAAGCCTGGGGACACTTTTGCAACATATATAACTGACTTGAGAAACAAAGCTAAAATGTGCAGATTTGGTGATTTAAGGGATGAGTTGATAAAAGACAGACTTGTGTGTGGTATTAAAGATGATGCTGTGAGAAAGATTTTGCTTTGAGACAGTGATTTAACTTTGAATAAGGCCATTGATATTTGCCAGATATATGAACTCACAGAAGAGATCACAGATATCCTTACAAATGAGAAATGCATGGTTCCAGTATCTTCTAGTGCTAATGTTGATTGTATGCAGCACGTGGTTAAAAGAAACAGGCCCAAGTACATGGCAGCAACTGTGAGTTCTGTAACACTCCCTCGTAAACCTTGTAGCTTTCTAGCAAATTCCAGAGTGCACACAGTCTCAGTGAAGCACAAGCGTGAGTCAGCAAACTCAAAGCATGTGCCCTCACCTAGCCTCATAGTCAACTGTTGTAATTGTGCTGGTAATCATGTGTCTAAAAGAGAAAAGTGTTTACCTTTTAGTCAGCAATGCCACAGATGTAAAAGGTGGAATCATTTCCAAAGATTTTGTAAATTAAAAGAGGCACACTCTTTTATTAAAAGAGAATATTCAAGGAAACAAGTTGATCAATTAGAAAGCTGTGACCTTACTTTTTATGTTGATGGTCTGTCTCTGCTTGATGAAACAGTAATGCAGTAGATTTATGGGCAAAGAATGAAGTGTTCTGCACTGTTTAGATAAATGGGATACCCATGGATCTCAAAGATGACACAAGTTCAAAGTTCAATGTTTTGTCAGCAGAAACATTTGCTAGAGTGTGTGCTGGTAAGAAGCTTGATTTGGCAAAGTCTGCGAAACTTGTTGCTTGTGGTGGTGAAGAAATTCAGACCGAAGGTTCAGTAGTACTTTCATGTTACTCTGCTGGGAACAGCTATGACTTGCAATTTTATCTGGTCAAAAGGCACGTACAGTCATTATTAGGCCTCAGAGACAGTTTGAAAATGGGATTGCTTTCGTTTAACAATGAAGTACATCATGTAAGCTTAAAACATCACAGTTCTAATTTTGCCCAGTCTATTTTCTCTACCTATGCTGATTTTTTAAAGCCAAACTAGAAAAAAATCCCAGTTGTGCACTCCATGAAGTTAGACCCTGATGTTAGCCCAGTTGTCAGACCAGCCCAGAAAGCTCCAGTAGCTATGCAGAACAGAGTCAAGGCTGAGCTAGATAAAATGGTGTAACAAGGTGTGATTTGTCCAGCTGATGAACCGACTGAATGGATATCGTCTATGGTGGTAGCTCATAAGAAAAGTCAGATGATTTCAGAATATGTATTGATCTAAGAGACTTGAAGAAAGCACTGAAAAGACCTCATCATTCAATGCATACAGTCAAAGAAGTCGCTGCTCTTATGCCAAATGCCACTGTTTTTTCTGTTTTGGATGCAAAGAGTTAATTTTGGCAAATTTGGCTTGACCGAAAATCCTCATTCCTAACCACTTTCAATACTCCTTTTGACAGGTACAGATTTTTGAGAATGCTATTTGAGATAAATTTTGCCAGTGAAGTCTTTCAGTAGATGATATTCTAGTAGAAGGTTATGGTGAAGCCGAGCATGACAGAAACCTCTGGAAAGAGCATATGAAGTGAATCTTAAGGTGAATCCTTAGAAGTACAAATTCAGGCTATGAGAAGTTACTTATGTTGGTCATTTGTTTACCAGTTCAGGCTTATGACCAGATGCTTCCAAGCAAACAGCAATTCTTGAGATGCCAGCTCCAGACAATGTTTAAGCCTTACAATGTTTTCTTGGCATGGTTAACTATGTAGGCAAGTTCATTCCAGACTTATCCTGGTGCTGATCAGAACAACACCAAAGAGCATCTGATGTCCTGAAAGAGAGAATTGCCAGTCCACCAACTCTCCGATACTATTTCCTCTCCACATCAAGCAGTGTACCTCTTTACCCCTTTTTAAATGCAACCTGAATAACTAGATGGGAAACTGAAAATATACCTTTGGGATTCCACCCATGTCCATGCTGGACAGGGGCATCCAGTGCTGATTTGTCTAAACAATGGTCTAAATCTCTTGGCTAGGCTTATAAGGGCCTCATGGCCAATAGCCTATTCACCTCCTATGATCCTATAATACTATGATGTTCACAAACCAGTTACTCTTTCTTGTGATGCTTCAAAGTTTTGTCTTGGTGGAGCATTCTTCAAGAGGGTAGACCAGTAGCCTATGCATCCAGAACTCTAATCCAGACTGAGATGCAGTATGTGCAGATTGAGAAAGAGCTTTTGGCAATTGTGTTTATATGTTCAAAGTTCAATGATTATATTTATGGCTGCTCAATTCAAACTGAAACAGATCACCAGCCTCTAGTCACTATTTTTAGAAAGCCTATGCATACAGCTCTGCCAGATTGCAATGCATGATGTTGAAATTGCAAAAGTATAATTTCAGTCTTGTCTACACAAAAGGTACATTTCTTTATTTTGCTGATACATTATCCAGATCATCCAAAAATACCACTGAACAGCATGAACATGAGAAACTTGATTTTGAAGTCGTGGAAGTGAGAAATTTTTCTTCCACATGTCTTGATGAGCTCAGAAGTCACACTGCTTCAGATCCAATACTTCAGAAGCTCAACCACTTTATCAGACAAGGCTGGCCTTCAAAACAATTTTGTTTACCAGTAAAAGTGCAACCTTATTTTCCATACAGAGTTGAGATTTTGTCAGACAATGGTATCATCATGAAATGTCCAAAAGTGATTGTTCCAAAATCCTTGCAACAACCGTATATTACCATTTTGCATTGTGGCCACCCAGGAACTGATTCTATCAAAATAAGGGTGAGAGGACTAGTATTTTGGCCTTCTGTGTTAAAGGATATCGAGAGAGTACTTTCACCTTGTTCTGCATGTAATAGTACTAAGCCACATCAACAGAAAGAACCACTTCAGCTAAACCAGATTGCTGAACTACCTTGGTTGACAGTAGCTACAGACATTTTCGAATGGAATGGTCAACATTATTTGGTGTCAGAAGACTCTTATTCAAACTGGCTCAAGATTGACCTAATTCCTAATTTAGCATCCAGTACTGTCATTACTAGTGCCATTTTGCAGTCCACAGTAGTTATTTCTGACGACACACTGTTTACAAGCCAGCAGTTTAAGAGATTTTCTGAAGAATGGGACTTTATTCATGTTATGAGTATCCCTGAGTACCCACAGTCAAATGGTTTGGCAGAACGTGCAGTTCAAAGTACAAAACAGTTATTGGAGAAACATGACAATAGAGATGTTTTTCTGAATCTCCTGAATCTCAGAAATATTCCTCGTGATAAACATCTTGGTTCACCTGCACAAAGGCTTTTGTCGAGACACACCAGAACCACACTACTAATTAGTAATCTGTTGGTTCCCTGTGCTAAGAACAACAAAGCAGTGAGAGCTCCACTCATGAAAAGGCATTTGTCCCAGAAATCCTATTATGATAAGTCCAGCAAACCGTTCAATCCATTACAAGAAGGGGAGATAGCGTGGGTGAAGACGTTCAAAGGTTTTGATCAGATTGGAGTCATGGAAAGTGCATGTCCAGAGCCAAGATCGTACATTGTGGAATCACAAGGAGTAGAATTTAGGTGGAATTGGAAACATTTAGTACTAGTGTCTGAGCCTGTATTGCAGCATCTTTCCTGTGAAAAAGACTCTAGATCTCAGAGTGAGTTATTCAGTGTTCCAGTTCCAGAGGACATTCCAGCAAATATCCCTTTTCCTGAGAAGATTCCTGAGACTCCTGAAACAGATTGTTCACCAATGACTGTCCCTATTGCTAAATCCAGTCCTAATTGCTATATCACTAGATCAGGTCGCATTTCCAGACCATGTTCCAGATACACTGCAACTTGGACATTTATTTATTTATTTATATTTGTTGACTGGGAGTGTCCGACTTGACGTAGGTCCATTTTCAGTGGAGGCTAGGGGAGAAAAGTTCCACAGTTAAAATAAACAGTCAGTAGTTACATTGGATTACATAGCGATTAACAATTTACATAGCAATTACTTACAACATATTTACAGATGAAGAACATAGTACATCAGTAGACAACTAGAATCTTTATCTGTGAAGAACATAACAGACATTAACAAATGTAACAATGAGAAGTTCCTGCTGTATAATAAGTACTGGCTTATGAACATCTGAGCTTGCTATAATCAAGGTAGTTAGTGGAGTGGAAAGAAAGGTAGTGTTTGTATGGGGTGGGTGATATTAGAGTGGGAGTTGCAAGGGCATAGCCAGCATGGTTTTAGGTGCGCTTTTAGTAAAGTTTTGAAGTGGGTGCATGATGGTATGGAGGCAATTGTGGGTAGGAGGGAGTTCCATAATTTGGCTATGGTGCAAGAGAATAGTGCTTCACCAGCAGAGTTATTGGCTTTAGTGATCTGCAAGTGATTTTTGTTGCTGGATCTTAGTGGTCTGGTGGTGTGATAGGGTTGGAGTAGATTCAGGAGAGATGGGACATTTAGTGGATGGTTTACTAGTTTGTGGGCGAGTGAGAGTTGATACCATTGAAGGAGGTGAGGGAGTTCAAGCCAGCCCAGTTCAACAAGTGAGAGACAGTGGTGACTATGGTAGGATGCCCCTGTGGCGAATTTGGCGATTTTGTTGTAGCACGTCTCTAGCTTGTTTAGATCGCATTGCCTTAGGTTGGTATATATTGGAGAGGCATAAAGTAGGGTGGAGATAAGGTGGGAATTTGCTATTGAAATCTTTGCTGCTTTGGTGAGAAGTTGCTTATTTCTGTATAGCGCTCCTAGTTTTTTGTGGACTTTTTTTATGGTCATGGATATGTGAATGTCAAATTTTAGTTTATTGTCTATTTCCACCCCTAGCAATTTGGTGTGTTAATTTGGGTATATAGTGGTGTTGTCTTTTGCTGTGATGTTAAAGTGAGAGTTGTTTTGAGTATGTTTGGTGGGTTGGAAGATGAGTAGTTTAGTTTTGTTTGGGTTGAGTATTAATTGGGCATTAGATAACCAAGTTTCAACAGAGGAAAAGGCTTCCTGTGTGACTTTTTGCAGTTTGGGTAGGGACTGGGCTGAGCAGATGATGGTTTAGTCATCTGCGTATTGTATGAGTGTGCCATGTTTGGTGGCAAAGGCTAGATTATTGGTGAAAACAGAGAAGAGTAAGGGTCCAAGGATGGATCCTTGGGGAACCCCTATGGAGACAGGTTGTTGGGGAGATATGTCACTCTGCCATACAATGGATTGTTGGCGGTCAGACAGGTAACTCTGAAACCAGTTGGTGACTGATTGTGAGAAGGATAGGTTATTGAGGACAGAGATAAGTTGTTTGTGTGGGACCATGTCAAATGCTTTAGATAGGTCTAGGAAAGTAGCAGAGGAGAGATAGCCATTGTTTTTATGCTGAAGGATAGTGTTAGTAAAGGAGAGTAAGGCAGTGGTGGTGCTATGGTTTGGTCGGAAACCATGCTGAGTACTGGAAAGGAGGTTGTTAGTAAGGATGTAGTCTGAGACCTGAGAGTGTATGCATCTCTCTAGTATTTTGGAGAGTGGAGAGAGAATAGCTATGGGGCAGTAATTGGTTAGTTCTGTGACATGAACATTATGTTTATTTTTCAGTGTCTGTATAATTGCATGTCTTTTTCCGATGTCATTTTATTGTGGGCAATTCACTAAAGAGGGAGGATGTAGATCAATACATATGTATACCTTTAAGAAGCTTTCCATGGGCTTGCACATGTGTATAAATAGTGAGCATGTGCGAGCCAGACTGCCATTTTGTAAAGAGCTGTTGAGATGTAAGCATGCATGTATGTAATGGTCTGTCAGTTAATCAGTTTGTTTATATTTTATGTTGCTGCTATCCATTCTGATATGTTTCTATATAATAAAGCACATAAATGAACTACCTCACCTATTTCTTTTAAATCATAACATACGACAAGCAATAAGTCTGGAACCTTATAAAGCCTGCCTTTCTATGTACAGGAGGCTGTGAATCAGATGAAGAAAAAGCAGCATTAAAAGCATACTCCAAGACTCTAAAGGCTTTTGGGAGTCTGTACTAAGCAACTCATAATATCATTTTTGAGACTCAAAAACTTCTCTTCCCTCCCACTTAAAGAACTCTTTCATCTTAGAGAACAATTTCTTCATTAGGAGAATATGAGGACAGTGCATCCTCAGATTTGGACCCTCAGGGAATAGGAGAAGATGGCTGTGAGGCCTACTGAAACGCTTCTTCCTATGATTTAGAGATCACTTCCTCTTCAGAGGAAGAAGATCTTTTCCTTTTAGTCTGGGCAGATACTGGGGGGGGGTGGGTACTGGGAGGACTATATTGCCATCAAAAGGATCTGGGCAAAAGTGTATCAGTCTTTGTGAAAGCCTTTCCAGATGAAAGGTGTATGTTCCCTCCTGCATGTTTTATTAATGTTACATACCAGGTTAAGGTCTTCAGTGTGAGTGACCTATTAGCCATTGGACTTATAGATACGCAGCATTTCCTATAAAGCAGAGTCAGAGATTGCCTTTTACACAAGGCAGAGATCACCTCTGAGTACTCTGTATGAAATGGAATAAAGTGATAGTGATTTCAGCTGATTCACATAGGACAGATGCTGAATACCTTGAATTCTCCTTGTGAGGAACTTTTGTGGTCTCTCCAATTGCTGCAGATGCCTGGAAAGGTACATACCAAAAGGGGCATTGTACTCAATTATTGGCCTGATGAGGGAGGAGTACAGAGAAGTTATAACTTCTTTTTTTTTTCTGGAGACAATGTCCTTAATTATGAGATAAGCAATATAGAGTGCTCTTCTTATCACTGTGGAGACATGGTGATCAAAGGTAAGGTTGCTGTCAACCTGTGTGCCCAGATCTATCACCACTGAGTGCATACTTCGGGTTTTTTTATTGATGTGGTAGTTAGCAGGAACATCGCTCTTACTGAAAGAGATGATAATACATTTTTTTTTTCATTGAGTTTAAGGCCGTGACTTTGGCACCAATCATTTTTTTGCGTAAGACCCTCTTGTAGGATGTTGACATTGTTTGGAGATTCTATGACCACTCCCAATTTGCAGACATCAGCAAACTTTGTCAGTCACAGACCTTTAGTTTTTGCTTGCAATTTGGAGAAATAGATTCTGAACAGTAGACGTCCCAGGACTGATCTCTGTGGAACACCACTGGTTATGGGTCTGCTGTTAGAGTTGGATTCCCCTATTTTGACTGGATAGGTTCTATCGGTGAGCCAGTTAGTGACCCACCTAAGGATATAAGGGTTGATACCTAGCCGGATGAGTTTGTTAATAATGCCTGAGTAGGGATAGTGTCAAAAGCCTTGGCCAAATCCAGGTAAGCTGTATGCAGAGTTTTCCTCTCATCCAGGGCTCTGGTGACTCTCAAAGAACTCCACCAGGTTTAACAGGCATTATCTCCCTTTAACAAATCCAAACTGAGTAAGGTCAAGTGTTTGGAGATTACCTATATCTTTGTTGATAAGGTCATGATGATTCGCTCCATGGCCTTGCAGATAAGGCTAGTCAAGCTAATAGGTCTACAGTTCCTGGGGTCAGTGGAAGCACTGCCCTTGTGCAAGGGGATAATGGTGGCCATTTTCCATTCAGGTGGGATGAAGCCGGTGCTTAGACTATGACTAAAAAGAGTATCCTATGGTGTTGCTAATTCTTGTTGCAGTTCATGTAGGAAGCAGCCTGGTATGTTATCAGATCCCATAGATGCTGTGTTTTTGGCCTTAGAGAGGACATATACAACCTGCTCTCTAGAGATACAAGGTGGGGAACAGGTGGAAGGAATGTCATGGGGTATGTGTGTTGGAGACAGTTTTGCTATGTCCACAGGCTCAGTGTATGTGATATCATTAACTACCAGTTTGGAGCAAATCTGGGTCTTATCTTTTAGGCTATGGATGTAACTAAATCCTTATGGATGTTCTTAGTTGAGGATGCTAATTTGGATTTGAAAGTTTGCTTTGGAAGACTTCACAAGAAGTCTTATTTGCTTGTTTAAGCTGAGAACTTGGGACTGTTTCTAGTTTAGGGCATGCTCCCTCTTACACTTTTAAAACAATTTCTTCTTTTTATTGTACAGCCTGTTAATGGCAGTTGTCCACCAAGCAGGTTTGCTCTTCCTTGAAGAGCTTGTTTTGGCCCTATCAGGTACAGCCATGTCAATGGAGTTATACAGCTGTTTGTAAAAAGTATTGGTGTAGGACTCGTATAGCTGCCAGTTCCATTTGAGAGGAGAGGGGCAGTGAAGCTATTTATACCATCCTTTAGAAGGATATAATCTGCTTTGGAGAAATTTTTTAGTTTAGTGGCTCCTCAGGAGGTGGGGTCCAGTGTGATAGTTATTTCGACTGAGAGTGATTTGTGGTCAGATCTGACAAGGAAAGACCTCACAGTGGGGGTGTACAGTGGATCCCCCATATTGTTAAGCACCATATCTAAGATGTTGTCGCCTCTAGTTGGGGCATCCATCAGCTGGTCCATGGCATTTTAGTTAATGAGCTCAACAAACCTTTGGGCAAGTGAATTTGAGCATGATTAATTTACCCAGTCAATGGATGGGTAATTAAAACCACCCAGAACCATGGTGTTTGGATGTGTCCTGATGGATTCCATTAGATCCAAGTAGGCAGAGTTGGTGTCTTGATTCATGGAGGTGGTCCTGTAGCTGGCAATGGCTTGAATAGGTGTTCTACCAACAGTTACTTGCACCTGAAGTGTTTCCAGGGAATCATACTGTTTAACCAATCTGGAGGTGCACTTATCTTTAATGAATATTGATACACCGCCTCCTTTAGCTTTCACACCTTTTGTTCATGGTCTGAACATGTCGTAGGAGGTGTAACCCGAAAGGGCTGGTGTGCTCTCCACTGCATTGAATGAGGTCTCCGTGGTGCACTGATGTCAGCATTTTCCATGGTGAGGAATGCTTCCAGTGAGTACAATTTCATGCTAAGACTCCTAGTGTTTAGCAGCATAACCTTGGGGTTGTTTTTTGATGAAAGGTTTACACTGGGAATTTTGTCCTTGTGACATTGCCTAAAAAAGGCACTGTAAGGGTGGCAAGTGTCATTGTCATTAGTTAAAATCCCAGGGGTGACAGATGAAAATCATCTCTGGTGATGCATTGAGGTCTATCGATTACGTTAGAGGCTGACAGAAACTGGATCCCCTTAGAATGACATCAGAAACTAAGCCAATTATTAAAGCCAATGATTTTCTATTTATTTTGTGGTATCATCAAAGGAGAGGGTAATATGCTGCTCAAGGCTAGGGACATACCTGCCTGTGACACATAATCAGAGAGCTCAATCATGACTCTCTTCATGTAGTCCAGGGAGGTACTTCTCACATTGTTCACACTAACATGTACTATGACTAAATCATAATGGCACTTGTTGTTGAGAGATTTGAGTGCCTGTGTGATCTGATGAATCCTGGCACCAGAAAGACAGTTGACCATGGTTCACAGGTTCATAGGTGTGTACTAGGCCAATGGCCCTGGAGCCTTTACAAGCCTAGCCCATAGAAGTGCCCTGGCAGCATGCCGCTGTTAGTTCCCGGTGCCAAGTAGAGCCACTGGAATGATCCCCAGGGTGAACTTTCGATTTCCCATCCACTCATCAAGATTTCTCTTGAAAAGGGCCACTGAGGTGCTCTGCTTGACATGTATGGGAAGTCTATTCCAGAGCATGGGCAGTCTCTGGGTTATGAACCTGTCCCTCCAGCATGTTCTGTGGATTGTGGTAATGAGGTTGAGGTCCATGGACTGTGTGGTGCAGAGGGATTGGGATTTATTTAGGTGTAACATTTCTAACAGGGCTGAGTCAGACATGGCTTTGTAAGTCAAGCAGACATCGCCTCTTAATAGATGATATGAGACAGAGAAAAGCTGGAGTTTTTTGAGTCTGTCCATGTAAGGCATGCGTTTAAGGCCTAGGATCTTTTTTGTGAGGTACTTTTGTGGCCTTTCCAGCTGTTGCAGATGTTTAGTGAGGTACATGCCAAATGGGGCATTATACTCGATGATTGGTCTAATAAGGAAAGAGTAGAGAGAGAGATGATGACCTCTTTCTTCCTGGATGCAAAACCCTTGGTAATGAGATGTGCCACACAGAAGGACTTTCTGACCACAGTGGCAATGTGGTGGTTGAGGGAGAGGTTGCTGTCAACCTGTGTCTCCAGATCTCTTATAAGGCCTTCATTGTTCAAAGGGCTACCATCAATGTGGTAATTAGTGGGAACTGAGCATTCCCAAAGGGAATGACCACACATTTGTTGGCATTAAGGTTAAAGCCATGGTTATAGCACCAGTCACTGGTCTCAAGGAGGCTGTAGGATGTCTACATCACTTGGGGAGTTAATAATGGCTCCCAGCTTGCAATCATCAGTGAACTTGGTCAGCCAGAGTCCTTGCATGTTGGCCTGGACTTCTGAGAAGTAGATGCCAAACAGGACAGGACCCAGTACTGATCCCTGTGGGACTCCACTTGTGACTGGGACTCCACTTGTGACTGGTCGGCAGTCTGACTTGGAGCCTGCTACTTTTACACTGCGGGTTCTGTCTGTGAGCCAATTTGCAACCCACCTAGTGATATAGGGGTTGATGCCTAGTTTGGTGAGTCTATCAATAAGTCCTGGGTGGGGAATGGTATCAAAGGCATTGGCCAGATTGAGGTAGGCTGTATGAACTGCCTTGCCCTCATCCACAGCTCTGGTGACTGACTCAGAGAAGTCAACCAGGTTGAGCAGGCATGATTTACCCTTCACAAAACCAAATTGTGTGGGATCCAGAGTTTGGAGATTCCTTATATCCTTGTTAATTAGCTCCATGATGATGCACTCTATAGCCTTACATATCAGCATCATCAGGCTAATGGGGGTGATAATTCCCAGGGTCTGTAGTCGCTCCCCCTTTATGGAGAGGGATGACTATAGCAGTGCACCATTCTGTAGGGACAAAGCCTGAGGTGAGGCTGTGATTGAACAGGGTACACAGTTGTGGTGCCAGTTCACATTGTAGTTCATGTAGAACACAGCCAGGGATATTGTTGAGTCTCATGGAAGCTGTATTCTTGGCCTTGGACAATGCAGCTTTAACCTGTGCTGCAGTAATGCTGGGTGCCTGGCATTCTTCTGGTATTGTGATTGGTCCTTTGGAGGGAGAGAGGGTAAAGTTGGCACTGAATTATATTGGCAGTATCTGTTGCCTCAGTATAGGAGGTACCACTGTGCAGTAACTCAGGGAAAATCTGGGTATTGACATGGAGATTCATGATATAACTGTAGAAGGCTTTGTGATTGTTTTTGGTGTCTGTCACGATTCTGCCTTCATAACTAGCTTTAGAAGTTTTGATGAGGGATCTCAACTTTTTGTTAAGGCTAATAAGGGGGTTTTGGCTCTCTCCTTGTTCAGCCTGGTGAGGGGGACCTTTCTGTGTTTCACTATAGAGTCTCCTACAACTAAGATATTTGGAGAGGATGTGCATTGTCTTATGGGCTGTGATGGTGAGACACTTGTGCTTATGTCATTATGTGTAGTGTGTGTTATGGTTGATTTAGTATGTATGTGTTTTGTAGGTCTGTGGTGTTTAGGTAGATTTTTTGTGAGTACCTCCACGTATGTTGGTCCATGTGTATGCTGTGTGTCATGAGTAGGAGTTGTGGTAGCTGGGCTGACAACCTGCTCTGTATTGATATCTATTGTGCTAGAGAGCTGTGGTTTCAGATTCATAATGTAGGTGCATCTCTCACTAATGGTACAGGAATGATTTAGAAGTAGGGGTTGTCAGTGTACATGAGGCAGTTGATACATTGCCTCAATAGACCCAGGCAGGTAGGAGAAAAGGAGGGAAACTAGCAGTTCATGATCCAAGGAATAATCTTGGTCTGGCTATAACAGTTGAGGGAATACAGGTATTAGTAGGTTTAGGTGTTAAGAGCTCTGGTTTAGGTAATATCTGCAAGGCTAGAAAGCGGAGGTCTGTACGTGGTAATTCCTCTGTGCAAACAGGTACAAACAAGCACAAACCAGTTCAACCACAGGCTTTTTAAAGAAAAAAAAAACAGGAAACAGTCAAAGTTCAAATTATCCAAAATGCCCTAAACAGAGCCCTGCAACAATAATTCTAGCTATATCAGTCCAAACTGTACCTTCCTCCCACGAGGGCACAGGGGGCATCTCCAGACAAAAGATTAACTGTTTTACAAGCTCCAAAGGTCACAAACAGTAATAGATTCAGCAAAAACCTGAACCTAGTCTGTGCTGGTGTTTTTCAAGTGCAGCAAACAAGTAAAATGAACAAAACAAGCAGATGAACAGTAATTACAGTTGTGAGAGGAATTCAGTTAGGTGACAATCTAAAAAATGCAGTAAAATACAGTTGCACAGTTTAAACAAATATGCAGCAAATATTGTTTTAGTTAATCAGAAAATGCAGAAAGCAGTTGAAAATAATCACTTATCTTTCGTAGTCTCTCAGCAGGTATTTGGAAAACAGTAGAGCAAGCACAGAAGGCCTAACCCAATGCAGCTTTGAGCAAACAAGTGCAAACTGGTCTTCTGAATCTTAAACAAGGGTTTTATTGAATGTTGTTGTTATTCAACCATTATTAAAGGATGTTTTTTGTTTCTTATTACAATATAGGCATAAGAAATTAATGTATCTTACTTTAGGTTCACTTTACATTTTGTATTTCTCATCTCAGGTGATTGCTGGGAGTCTCACAATTTCAGTATGGTGAACTTCATTTGTACTCTTTGCCCAATGAAGTGTGTGTACATGCATGTGCCTAACGGTTAGCGCATCACTGTTACAGCTGAAAGGGTGAGTGAATATCACAAGTCTTACAGCTTTGTCTTCAGTAAATTAATTGTATGGGATGTCCGGACAATTTCCTCACACAGCTCATGTTCACTAAAACCTGAGCATGCTGGAGGAAAAAAGATATATAGGTGACAAAGTTCATATCTGTCTTGCCCTAAGAAGAGAGGCTGAAGACTAGTGCTCTAGAAAAATCTCTTTAAGTAGCCAAATTTCAGGTCATATGAAAAAAAGGAACAACAGTGAAAGGTATCCCCCCACAAAATGGTATACAGAAGAAGCAGGAAAAGGGAGGGCTTTGGTACTGTAGCAGCGATCTTGCTGAACATCTGCTGTTATGGTGAGTTTACTTACACAGATGTGCTATACTTATCATTAGATCACTGTTGTAGTATCATAAAGTTATATAGGATGATTGCCACAGTTTAGATAGTAAGCATGGAGGAGGCAGGACCAGAGTCCAGGAGACCCTGCTGAATAGATCTAGCAAATCCTGATCTGGCTTTGTAGTACTTAGTGAAAGTGTGCACAGATGACCAAGTCACTGTCTCTAGAATAGCTGTAGGATGTATCAGAAAAGTAATGTTATTTTGTGCAAATACACAACAAACTGGTTACAAGGCTTGTTCACTTGAATGAGAGGCATTTTGGATTTTAGTGGCAGCAGAATTCTAATGGAAAGGGTGAAAAAGAAATCATGGTGCATGTTAACTAGTGTGGTAGATGTGATTTCATGAGAAAACCGTTGACAAAAAGGCATCTGTGAGCAATTATGCATAACAAAAAGTTTTTCAAAAGCATTTTTATTATCAGATCTTTCCTTCCTTTCTGATCTCTTTCCAACAGGGTGCAAGGGAGAAGCAGAGAGGTTCACCGGAAACATCTCTAAAACATATACACATCAGGCTCATCAAAAAGACAATCTATGTTTAATCCATCCGCTCACCTTTTATTTTGGTCAGAAACTTTCTACCACTTCTGCCCTTCTGCTTTAAGAGGTTCACTGCAAACATCTGTAAAACATACAAACAGCAGGCTCATCAAAAAGACAAGCCTGTGTCTACTCTGTCCACCCATCATTTGTTTTGGACAGAAACTTTTGACCACCTCTGCCCTTGTGCTTTAAGTAGTGTTGGGCAGCCAGTTCTTTCTGCAAGTATTTTAGACTACACAATGACTATTCTGCAGACAAGCACTGCAGTACCCTAGTTTGCAATAAACAGTACTAGTCTGTAACCTTCCCCCACAGACATCCTGCTGGACAGCTTTTACTCTCGGCTTCCTAACAGACATTGACATTTACTCGTTATGGTTCTTTTGGACTGCACTTACTCCCATAACTCTCAACCTCTTAGCTTTAGAAATCTGGACAAAGCCTAAAAGGATATTAAGTCTGAAATTCAAATGTACTTCATTATTTAGTGACTTCAGTCTTCAGTGATTTGCCAAAGGAACACAAATTTTATGTAGAACAGACTGAAAATATGAGGCAAAAATCTGGACATTCTGCGAAAACCTGGACAGTTGAGAGGTATGATTACTCCTCATCTATTTCCTTCTATTTCACTCACATTTTTATTTCTCTTTTCATGTCTCACTTCAGTGTTACTGCATGCCGTCATAAAACTTTCCCTTAGTCTTCCCTCCTTAAGTGTATTTCTCCTTTGTACCAGACAGTTATTAAACCACCTCCAGTTCTGAACCAGTATTTTGTTTACCCTGAGCTACAGTCCTGCATTTTTGGGCTTCATTTTTTTTTCTCGTTGTTTTGGTGTAACCTTGGGGGGTGGAGGTGGCCTGGGCTCCTTACACTGAGGACCAGTTGTTTGATTCTGGAGCAATTTCCATGTGCTTTCTTTCTACTGCTCCATCCACACTCTGTCATGCTTTATATCTTACTCACGCTCTCTCGTCATTCCTTCCTTCCTTATGTCTCTCCAACATAGTATTAGGAGCAGGTTACGTGAAATATTACTAGTGTTTTCTCTAAAACAGGCAAGTAATCCAAGATTCCGTTCCCTGAAAAGTACATATTCTCAGGCTACACTACATACAGCTCACTCACAATACCTAGCCTTCTTGACTTGGTTCTACATGAATTTTCTTCACATAATTAGCTTAACCTGATCTGTTGTTTTATTCCAAATTAGACAGATTGTTCTAGACACTTGCTTTCCAGGAGGTGACTGCTCTAATTTGATCATCTTTGTTCTGCTCCTCTGTCCTAATCCAATTTCCCACCCTCCTTTGCTTACGCTACATTTATTTCAATTGTAACCACACTCACACCTATATCCCAATCAAAAAAAAAAATCACACTACCACTCGAACTACCACACTCCAAACTCTAAACTGCACAATCCTACAGTTATAGTTAACACCAGTCATATGAGAAGCACCCCTAAATACAAACTAGTTCTTATCATCTATCTGTCACACTGGAATTACATCCCAGAAGACTAACAATCCTCTGTTAGCACATTCACAAATTGTTAACTGCTGCTTGAGTTCCCTGAAGCAAATCTATTCTGCATTTCAAACACTTCCTCTCCAAACAACCACATAAACCTCCTAACACTCCAATCAATTGCTACCGTTACCACGCTCACAAACGTATAACTTACTTCCCTCTAACACAGTCATTAACACTTTTCTAGGCATCCATTCTTTTACTCACTCTCTGCTATCCATATGATAATAGATAGATATTATTTCTATCTACCTCTTAAACAGACTACACACTGTGATTACAGTACAAGTATCACTACTGCTAACTCTCTCCATTCTAGCACACATGACATCCTAAACAAACATCTAATATACACATCCCAGCAGCACAACCATACCCAAAACTGTTCTACCATAACTCTTCCCATGTTGTCATCTCCCCATATTTATTTCTTTATTTATTTTTATTTGTTAACCAGCAAGGCAGGCTGGTCCAAAATCATTTTCAGCTATAACCTGGTCCCATGATGGGGAAATTTACTGTAACAATTAATAAAAGTAAGAAAGTACAACTAAATTTGATTATATGCATGGAAATAATGTTTTACACTACATTCATAAAGACAGTTCATTTACAAATGACAAGACAGCAGATTGTTAGAAACAACTATAGCCGATATACTTTTACAAATGAGCTCTGCGTTTAGACTAGGCAGTAGCAGCAATCAACCGTTGTCAATAAAATACCTACAAGCTGAGATGCTAAAAGCTGTGCAGAAAGGGTAGTTTGAATTCTAAGAGGTTTTCATACCTCTAAGCTCAGAAGGAAGACTGTTCCATATGACAGGTCTGATTCCTGAAAAGACCCTTTCACTAAAAGTTGTTTTGAAGAGTGGTCCATGCAGTAGGATGTGATTAGGCTGAGAGTTTCTAGGTGACTAGTTTGGTTTTCTGATGGGAAGGAGTCTTTTTAGAGATGGCCAGTAACCTTCTTTTACTATTATGAGTATTACCAACTTGAGCAGAAAGGCAGCCCTTTCAGCTACTGGGAGACAATCTACTTTCTGTAAAAGAAGGCAGTGGTGAGAGTAGTTGCTTGTCAATAAGGCAAATCTACAAATTTTGTATACTGTGATCTGAAGGTGTTTTGTGCTGTTTGAAAAGTTAAAGAATAGTAATGGAATGGAAGGGCCTATTCTAGCCTTGGAATAAGATTTTAACTATAGCTATTCTACCAGCAGGTGTAAGCAGGTGGGAATGTTATTGCAGAGTTTCACTTGTAAGTTTACTTTTTGTGTAATGATATTTGTACCTGTAGAAAAGGTAAGACAGTTGCCAAGAGTAATTCCTAAGTATTTTTATTTGGTGACTTCTGGTATGATATTGTTTTGTAGGTCTGTTAAAGTAAATGTGGGCAGATGGGGAAGCTTTTGTGGCAAGAAGAATAGCATAGCATTGTCTTTTTATTAATAGTTTATTGGCTGTTGCCCAATGACAGAGTTTGTTCAAAGATTGCTGTATCTGTGCTTGTAGGGTTTTTGGCCATCTATTGCCTTGAAGTAGGAGAAAGTCTCCAACATATAGTACTAGGTTTAAGGATGGGAAATCATTGGGAAGATCATTAATGAATAAGGGGAATAGAAGAGGTCCTATTACTGAGCCTTGGGGACTCCTTTGTTGAGTGCCAATAGTAGATACTTAGTTGTCTGAATAGACCTGAAATGTCCCATCTTGCAAGTAGATTTGGAGCCATATTATGGTGTTGGGTCCAAAATTAAAATTGTAAAGTTTGTTTAGGAGAAGGTTGTGGTACACTGTTTCAAACTGATTTTTTTTTAAAGGATGAAGTAGGGTGCCAGCAGTAAGGGATAGATTGCAAATGAAAGCAAGGGGCTTGGGAATGTAATTTGCAATTTCTTTTAGACGGGTCTATATTATAAGAACGAAGTTTCACAGCTTCAAACACCATATGGGCGACACCATATAAGCGAAGTTGTGAAACTTCGAAACAAAAATAAAAAATGTAAAAATTAAACAAAAACCTACCTGATCTCCCCCTTGCACCCCCCCGCTACTTAAATATACCAACTCTGAGATCACACTACGTTGAAGTAAAGGGAAGAATTCACTACAGTGATCTCCATTCACACTTGCGAGGTTTTCAATATTCGACCATTTGGTGTCGCCCATATGGTGTTCGAATATTGAAATCCTCACTCTTATAATATAGACCCTTTTTAGACATATGGGGTGAATTTTGGAGGGTTTGGAGGATCGCTTCAGATTGTTAAGCAGTGTTTTAGTTTCTTTTATTATGATTTCCATAAAGTGGAAAAGACCCCCCCCTCCATTACTCAGGACACCCACTCCTCCTACCTGGACCTGCTTGACTCCATCAAGGTACCCCCTAACACCCTGATCCTTGGTGACTTCAACTACCCCACCATAAACTGGGTGAACTATTCCTGCACTAATTCACTCACCCAATGATTCCTTGACTTCATCAATTCTAATGCACTAGACCAGCTCATCTCATCCCCCACAAGGGGAGAAGACATTCTGGACTTGGTTCTCACTAACATGGCTGACCGCTGCACCACTCCCATAGTATGTTCTTCCCTGGTGAGATCAGATCATCGGTCTGCCTCATTCGAAGTTTCTATCCCACTCAACCGCCCCCCCCCCCCCCCAGCCATAACCAGACTAAAAATCTTCTCAAAAGCTGACTACAACCTCCTAAGGGAGGGTGTCAATAGCTTCACACCACCGTCCCCCTCAGAGGATGCAGGCAACTATGGTGAACAGTACCTCAATGCAGTATATAAGCACCTGTACAACTGCATGGACTCAGCCATACCAACAGAACTAAAACCTGCTCCTCAATGAAACACAAACCTGTCTGTTGGACATCCTCTATCAACAGGCTTTATAACAAGAGGAATAAACTGTTGTCCAAGGGTAAAAAGGAACAAATTCCAAATTGGAAAAACTTCCTCCTCAGCCTCAACAACCATATTAGATCACTAGTGAAAACATCCAAAGCCAATTATGAGTTGAAACTAGCCTCTGAAACAAAGGGAAACCACAAGTCCTTCTTCGGTTATGTCAGGAAGCTCCATAGCAAAGCCCAAGTTTATTCCGAATTAGTACTTAATGGTACCACTTACACTGATCCTGTTGACTTATCCAACCTGCTAGTTGATAGGATCAGCGCAAACTTCACCCCCCATCCCCCCACAAAGGCCCATTCAACATCCCCAATACTTGTCTCACACCTCACATCTCAGTAGATTAAGTGTTAACGGTCCTATCCAAGACAAAGAACACAGCTTCCATGGGACCTGATCGTATCCCAGGCTGTATACTGCACCATCTCCAGCAAGAATTAGCTTCGCCATTGAGCACCTTATTCAACCACAGCCTAATTACAGGCTTCATTCCAGCAGAGTGGAGAACTACCATTGTCATCCCCTTGCACAAAGGTGGTGCCATTACTGACCCGGGAAACTATCGCCCCATTAGCTTGCTAAGTCTGATCTGTAAAGCCATGGAGTGTATTATTATGGATGTCATAAACAAGGACATAGGCAATCTCCAAGCACTTGACCCCACCTAATTTGGATTCATCAGGGGCAGATCATGCCTATTGAACCTAGTTGACTTCTTTGAGACTGTCACCAAGGCCTTGGATGAGGAAAAGTCAGTGCACACAGTTTAACTTGACTTGGACAAGGCCTTTGACACAATCCCCCACTCGAGGAACATTGAAAAGCCATCACAACTTGGCGTAAATCCCTATCTCGTCAGGTGGGTGGCCAACTGGCTCACTGATAGGACCCACAAGGTCAAAATAGGCACCACCACCTCTGACAGCAGACCATTCACTAAGTGGTATTCCCCAGGTATCTGTCCTGAGACCCCTACTGTTTGGCATTTACTTCTCAGAGGTCCAGGCAAAGACAAAGAGCCTGTAGCTGACTACATTGGTTGAATGACTGTAAGTTGGGTGCTGTCACTGAATCCACAAATGATGGTAACATACTGCAAGAGGGTCTCACAGCTACAAATAACTGGGGCCAAAGTCATGGCCTTAAGTTAAATGCAAAAAAAACGTATTATCATACCATTCTGCAAAACATGGCCCCTACTGATTACCACATCAATGGCAATCCCCTAAGCACACAACCTGTGGTGAGAGACCTGGGTACTCAGGTTGACAACAATCTCACATTCGACCACCATGTGGCAGCAGTGGTCAGAAAAGCTTTTTACTTCTTTCAGCTCATAAGTAAAGGGATTGTATCCAGAAAAAAGGAGGTTATTACTTCTCTCTACTCCTCCCTCATTAGGCCTTTAATGCCCCATTTGGTATGTACCTCTCCAAACACCTGCACCAAATGGAAAGGTCACAAAAATGCCTCACAAAGAGAATCCATGGCCTCCAACATCTGTCCTATGTGGACAGGCTCAAATCACTATCACTCTACTTAGTATCATAATGATTGCTCACAGGTGATCTGTGTCTTGCCTACAAGGCAATATCGGACCCTGCCCTACTAGAGATGCTCCATATCCATAAGTCTAACTCCTTGCACATTACCTGCTTGGTAGGCCTAAATCTAATATGTGACATCAACAATATCTGCTGGTTTGTCTCCCAAAGGCTGCCCTGTCTCTGGAATAGACTTCCCATACATGTCAAATAGAGTAACTTGCTGACCCTCTTCAATCGCAACCTTGATGAGTGGATGGGAAACCACAAATTTGTCCTAGGGGTTCCACCTTTGTCCCTCATTGATAGGAGTGACAGGTGCTGACTGAGAGTTCATTTTTGGAGATAAACTCTTGGCTAGGCTTGTAAGGACCACAGGGCCATTAGGCTAGTAACCTCCTATGATCCTATGAACCTCCTATGCAGCTAGTGGTTAAAATGGTGACTGCATTTGGTTAATTTCTGCATTTTGTGAGTTGTTGCCAGTAGTAAATGTGTTAGAGATGTCCTGAATAGAGGTTAGATGAAAAGATTTAAAATCTTCTGCTTGGTTTCAGCTATTGCTTGCTTTGCTGGCAAAGTTGTAAAGTGTATTGTTATTGATATTACTAGATAAGTGATTAATTTCTTTCCTGAAAAGGTTTGGATTAAATATGGCAGAGAGCCACTTTTCACAGAGGAAGGAAGATTTTGCCATGTTAGTAGCAATTCTGGCTTGTTTTCTTAGGTTGAGGTAGTTTTCGTGTAAGGTAGTCTTTGGCTGGATTGTTTCCAGATGCTCCAGGCACTGTCCCTTTCTTTCATAAGTTTTTTTTTTTTAAATCTTGAGTTAAACAGAGGGATGTTTGTTCATGGGAAATGGGTGTCCTGAATGGGTGTGGAGTGAAGCGAAGCTGCACAAAGCTTGGTCGAGTGGGGTGCAGTAAGGATGCATACGTAACATTCAGAGTATAGGCAAGAGATCTAGTTTAGGAAGCAGCAGAACAAATCCCTGAACACAAAAAATAATTTATTGAAAGTGAAGAGGAAGAGTCATGCTAGTCAGAAAATGTGAGTAGCATTCATTAAATGAGCAAAGGATCAAGGGGGGTAAGCAGAACAAAGTAAGAATGCTAAAACGGAAAAAAAGGTGTGGGGATGGGGGACATTAGAGGCACATTTGTTTATCTGCTTATGGTCTTCACTTGACTACTCATCTGGAGCATTTACTTAAGGCTTAGTGAGGTGCTTAAATGGCAAAACATTTGGTTCTGTTGAGTACTGATGGCTGAAAACCAACAGTCCTTTAAGGAGAGCGAGTTTTCCCTCTTCTTAACCTACTAATGAAATAAAAACTTGATGAACAGAGTAAAAAGAATATTGTAGTAATGTGTCAAGTTTCAACTATTTATACTTTATAATATTAACTGGCATGTTAAAAATAAAGAAAAACAGTTGGAATAATAGGTTAAAAGAGAAGCCTTTTGTCAAATGTAGCAGATTGCAGGGATAAAATAGTGAAAAGACTTGGGGAAGATATATTTTTCCTTCCCCAAATGATCCAACAGCTACAATACCTTTACTTGGCTTCATATGCATATATTCTGAACTATTAACAAAGGGTGAAAAGCCGAAAGATACAACAACAACAACAAAGGGTGTTGTACACTGGGATCCAAGTAAAATATTGCAATACAAAGAGCAATGCAGGTCCAAGGGTTGGGATTAATAATCACCAACTAAAAATATATGCTTATGAATAAATACAGCAGGACTTCTGGTTATAGCAAATTAAAAGCCAGATATGCAAGATAAGAGCTTGTAGTTTAAATGCAACTGACTACACCTATGAATTTTGGTGAATAGGAACAGGAAAACTACACAGGATAGCTTAAGCCTTTTTTTTAGAGATTTATGCATCATGGTACCCGCTACAGCCTCAACATGGAATATAATACATCCAAAATGACTGTTAGCAGGAAAAGTGTTGCGGGAGGGAGATAAGAATTTTGCAATCAACATCTTAGATAAAAATAGCTTGAGGATGTCCAGCTTCAGTCAGTGTATTATTAGCATATTTAAAGGTAAAACTCATAAACCTTATATTTTTCAAATGTACACTGCCAGCGACTGTAAATATAAATTGTACACAAACTCTAAACACTGCCCAACAAATATGAATTGATTCTCTGCAACAGAGAATTATCTACTAATATGCATGAAGTATTTTGTCTAATACTTCAGTACATAGAGCTTAGACTGCCCAGTTTTAATACACTATATTAAATTACATCTCTGTACTAGATTACCACACACTGTAACAACCTGAAATCCTGAAACAAAAATTCAACCTTTGTTTAGTGGCTGCCCACACCTTCCCTCTACTGCATATGATAATCAGAGCAAGGTATCTGAATGAAAAACATGAAGGTAGCAGTAGGCTTATAAGGTCAGTCGATACAGTGACTACTGGAGGCATACATTAAATTAAACATCTGAAAAATGTGGGTGTCTAATACAAAAACAATCAGATAAAGGTGTTTTAAAATTAAGAAGTATACTATATTCATTAAACCAGTCATGGATTATAGCAATCATAAATCAAGTTCAGAACAAGTATGAATGCAATACACAAATACGAATATATAAAATGAATCTTACCCTGAGTGCCTCCAAATAGCCTTAATGAGTACTGCCTGGTTAAATGTGTGTGGTCTGCTGATGGTAAGAGTCACCTATTATGCCGATGAAGGGGGGAGGGGCTGCCTGGTACAACGGGGGAAGGAGAGCCAACCAGATCAAAGTAAGGAACAAACCCAGCATAATATACATCTCTGTCAAGCGCACACAAAAAAATATCAGTGCGCTAATGATGTGTAGGCACGATTCAGTGTATGGCCAAGAGGTAGTGTTTAGAAAACAGCAGAACAAATCCCTGACTACATAAAATAATGGATTGAAATTAAAGAAGAAGGGGCACTCTACGCAAAAAAGGTAACATTCACTAAATAAGTCAAGTATGAAGGGGGAATAAGCAGTCTGAAGTAAGAATGCTAGAGCAGAAAAGGGTGGGGGTTGGGACATTGGAGGCGCTCATTTTACAAGACTAATACGTTCGTCTGCTCATGGTCTCATTCATTTGCTCGACTAAAGTACTTACTTAAGGTTTAGTGAGTATTTAAATAGGCTCCATATTAAAATGCAAGCATTCAAAATGCTGAGTGCCAAAACGCTGAAAAAAAAGTCTAAAACCCAGAAGAGCAAATCTCGAAAATCGCTCTTCTCTTTAAAACCTTTTTTTGCAGGGGTGAGACAAGCCCTTGCTGCACCCCCTAGCCCAAGAACTTATATATACAAACTCCAAGATAGCCATACCTTGGAGAAAAGGGAATATTCCAAGAAATGGCATCTTAGACTTGGTATATAAAAGCCTGATCTTTCAGCCATTTGTTCTCTGTATTTTGGGACCAGGTCTAGTGGGCCCAGACTTTTCAAATGGTAACTGTTTAAATAGCAAAACATCTGGTTGTGTTGAGTGATGATGCATGGAAACCGAGGGTCCTTTAAGGAGAGAGAGAGCTTGCCCTGTTCTTAATGCTTAGTGAGGTGTATAAAAGGCAAAACTTTTGATTGAGTTGAGCACAAATGACTAGAAACTAAGAGTCTTTTAAGTTCAGAATTTTCCATGTTCTTAACCCTAAGTGCCTCCAAATAACCTTACTGAATACTGCCTGCCATATCTATGTCAAACTATGTATAGCCACCTATTCAAGTGCACCTGCCTAAAACAGCAACGATTCCTACTTTATCATAAATGTTGTCTTAAACCCAAGCAAACAAAAAAAAAAATCTACACACAACACTATATGTATATGTCAATAAAATTATGCAGCAATGTTCTCCCAGTTCCTGGCCCAAGTCATTCTACTTGCACACTAGATAATACATCTCAGATTAGTAGTATCCTTCCCAAACTAATCGTCAGCTAGCCCCTGGTCTCAATTTACATTGTATTATCATACAAAGCATTTGTAATAAAATCCCTGAGCCGCATACCTGGATGAATACTCAGTCCCCAGATGTCCACGTAATCACTGTAACGTGGCTGCACCATGATACAAAAAATGAGGATAGGATGTACTACCTCCTGGGTATAGTATTATAAGCCAAGATAGGATCAGTCAAAAAAAGCTTCTGGAATAGCAATACTGTACAAGAATAGTACTGGGATTTCTCTGTTCCCTCAAACTTTTCCACCTTTTTCTAATTATAAAATTCTGATAACACCACTTAAAATAAATAACCACATAAAATAGCCATCATAGGAATCTACCTACTCCCAGATAATAAAATTACTGTAGTTGAAGATGTCCAGTGTTGGATCTGTGCTAAATCCCCATATGAAACTATCATTTTAGGTGACACTAATAGCAACTGGTAAACAATAATCTCTGGCAGTCCAACTAATAATATCCAGCTTTATAAATTCACCCAACTCATCAGTACTACAACTAGGCACAACAAGGTCACTGCCAGATAGCCTACCCTAGATTGGATGCTAACATCTTTTCTTGATAAAGCCTTTTGTTATCACACTCTCTTGGATAGTCTAAGTGACCCTCTATCTATCTATGCAGTCAGGCACCAAAGCAACAACCCTAGAACCCACCACTATACCAAAAATATCCACCTTCCATAAAGAAACTTTCATAAACACACATAATCAATGCAAATGCAAATCACTTAAGACCCTCCCTTCAGATGATGTTGTAACACAATTTAACACATTCTTCGTAAGCATCCCAGACTCCCATGCTCCCCTTAGGTAAAAAGGAGTTAAAACAAACCAAACTGCATGGCTATCCTTTGAATCAAAACAAATCATGAAACAGACAGACAGACAAAGCATGAAACAGACAGACAGACAAAGCATGGAACACGTGGTCAAAAAATAAAAGAGATAAGAACCTAAAAGCTTACAGACAACTAAGAAACAAAGCTAACCATCTCATCACCAAAGATAAGAAAACCTATTACTGTACACTTCCAAACAAGCACTCTAATAACCCTAACATCTTTTGGGCATCAGTCAATAAACTGTTAAATCCAGGGCAAGCTATGCATCCCACTCCAAAAAACACCAAGCCAACATGTTAGCTTTGCCAATCAGCTAAATACGCACTTTATTAACATAGTCATGACTATTAACATATCCACTCAAACACTCATAGTACCCTCTCAGTCAAATTACTTCCTTGAATATTTCTCTCTTCAACCTGTTCTAACTGCCATGATCAAAAAATTTTCCCATAAACTAAAACCTATCACCAATGCCCAATACAATCAATCTCCCAAGTGAATATCTTAAAATAACAGCAGAAGCAATTTCCTATCCCATATCAACCCTGACAAATTGATGTCTGGCCAAACACACTATCCCATCAATGTGGGAAAACAATGTTCACAGTAACCCCCTCTAAAAGAAGGTACATCCACTGAACTTTCCATTTACAGGCCAAAAGCTATACTATCACCCTTATCAAAAATACAATAGAAATGCATACACAAGCAATCATTTATCTGCTAGAAAAATTCTCGCCTACAGAACATGATTTTAGACCCCATCATAGCACTACTACTGCTCTACTTAAATTCACTACAAACATAAATAAACAAAGAAGTGAAGGTAACTTAGTTTCAGTGCTTTACACAGACATATATAAAGCTTTTTACACCATGTCCTACCTGGAAAGTCTTCAAAAACTCTCCTCCGTAGACATAGCTAAACCCCCCTCTACATTGGTTTCATAGGTATCTATCAATCAGGGCATAAGCTGTAAAATGGCAAACTGACTTCTCTTTCCTTCCCATAAGCATAGGAGTTCCACAGGGATCAGTTCTAGGCCCTGCACTTATAATCTACTCATTAATGAGCTCCATAGCACAAGTACATACAAAAACATATTACCCTTCAACTATATGCAGGGGGGCAAGCCCCCCTCACCCCCACACCTCCTGCTACTTAAATATATCACCTCCAAGATTGCACCTCACTAAATTAAGTGCAATCTCAGCATTGATATATTTAAGTACCAGGGGGGTGTGGGGGTGCATACTTGGAGAGGAGTAATATGGTTTGTCTTTTATTTGTTTCTTTATGTATTTGTGCTGGAACATTGTAAGCTTTGGTATTGTTTGTGTTTTCAGTATTTTGAGTTTTCAATATTTTGAACTTTCAAGATTTTGGTCTTCAGGATTTTGGGCTTTCTTTATTCCACAGTGGTCTGTTCTGCTACAACTATGGCTAAATTACAAGACTTCACACAAGAATCACTGTCCTCTGTTGAGTCATGGTTAAGTAACTCACCACTCCTACCAAACCCTTCCAAATATACTCTTTACTCTCAAGCAGCTGTCTACACAAAATATATATTTTGTCTCGACCTCTGCCAACAACACAAGGATTGAATAGGTAACACAGGCAAAACTACTAGGCATCATCATAGATGAACAACTAAAACTAGACCTTCACATATCACAAGCTGTAAAAAAAAAATCAAAAAGTCATATCCCTATACAGATCTAAACCACACCTCACTGACATAATCAGAAAATGTATAGTCACTACTTTCCTACAGCCATCTCTCCTATATGCAACACCCATTTGTACTAACTTTGAAGTCATACTGTTAAACAGACTGGGGCAATGTTACAGTAAAATAACAATATCTACCACCAACCTACTCTTCAGAGGACAGCACTGCATGGCTGTCAATGAGCTAATCTGGTTAAAACACCCACACTACGTGACACAAACCAGCTCACAACAGTACACAGACTTCTCCATACGTCTGAAAACTGCCCATCCATTAACAACATCATTCAACCTGTTTGAGGGAAAAAGCACTTTTCACTATCACAAAGCATATAATTGGGTAACCATTTGAAATATCAGAATCCACTAGAACGAGTCTACAAACTCAGAGACTGAATGGTTGTAAAAACAGACTTACATAGACTAAGTCAAAGATAGCTATTTCCCAAAATATTCCCTCTTCTCCAAGGTATGGCAGTCCCTGAATTAGTATACATAAGTTCAGGGGGTATGGAGAGTTTGCCCCCCACATTGTGAGGTGAAAGGGGCATGCCCCTTTGCATAAACAGAAGTTTAAAGGAGAAGAGCGATGTTCTAGATATGCTGTTCTCCAGGACTTTCAGTTTTTTGTTTGGAATGTCAGCACTCAGCATTTCAAATGTCGACATTTCAATAGGGAGCTGTGCAATAGTGCTGGAGAAATCCCTGTATTCAGTTATATATTCAACTGATATTGCCAAAGCCTGGGACCACATCCCATTAACACTCAAGAGCTAACTCTTTCAAAAAGCAATTAAAATTTTATCTTTATTTACTTATTTTATTTGATATTTGGTAACCGGGGAAAGTCCAACTGGTCAAAAATGCCCTTTTTTCAGCGGAGGCCTGAGGAGAAAAGCTCCATTGCAAAGACAAATAAAAAAAATCAAATAAATTACAAATAGGAGATATATATTGTACATATTATAAGATTATTAAACTGTAGCAAAATTAGTACAATCAAGTAAAATTATATACACATGTTTAGCAAAGATTGAGTTTTCAAAATCAAGATGTGGGTATTGCATGGGTAAAAATATCAAGATTCCAACACTGGCATGGAGGCAGGAAAATTATACATGTGAAGCAATGGTGCTTTGATATGTTTAAGTAGACACTGGAAATTGTGTATGCAAGACTGGTATTGTGAAGAAGAGTTAGGAGTTTCGGTAAGGCAGATGAAAGGATTGAAGCAATAAGATAGAGCAGATGACATAGTTATATACTTGGTAGGGAAGATAGAAAAACAGGATTGGTAGTAGGTGACGTGATGAGGAGGTGGTGTCAGGAAAGAAAAGGAAAGGGGTGTAGGGATTTTCGTGAAGAGAGAGGTGGAAATGGTACAGTTAAGAAGGGAGAAAAAGAAAGTACAGAGGGGGAGAGAAGAGGGGTAAATTATAGTTAAAAGGGTTAAAAAAGAAGGAGTAGAGGGGGAGTAAGGGGGTCCCAAACCTCTGGAGGTTAGGTGGAAGAGGATTGAAACTAGTATTTGAGGTGAGAGAGAAAAAGGGTAGTGGGGAGAAAAAAAAGGAAGGGAAAGAAATCTAGAGTGTGGATGTGTGGGAAGGAAAAGATAAAAAAGGGGACTAGAGTGGGCATGAAAAAGAAATACTTAATGATGAAGGTGTGAGTGGTGGATCAGGAGAAAAAAAGGGAGGGATATGTGGGTAAATATATTAGGGTGGTTTAGTGCATTGGCAAATATCTTTGTTGAGAAGGAAGATTTTTTTAGACTTTATTTGAATTTGGTAAGATTTGATATGGCTCTCATATGCAGAGGTCATGCATTCTACAATTTGACAATATAGTAGGAATATAAGCATTGGTCTGCTTTTTTGTTTTGTCTTTGTAGGCTTAGAAGTTGTTTATCTTCAGAGCGCAGGGTCCTAGTTGGTATATAGCTTTGGAAACTGGATTTTAAGTTGGGGTAGTTTTCAGGTTTAAATATTATTTTGTGGGCAAAAATTAGTTGAAGGCAGTTAAGATGATGAGATAATTAGAGCCAGTTGAGTTTTGTAAGTGCTGTACAGTGATGCTTGTAGGATGATGCACAGGTTGCAAATTTGGTGATCTTTTTGTTGCATGTATTGAGTTTGTTTTTCAGTGTGGTTTGGAGGTTTGTTAGTATAGGGGCACCATATAGTAATGAGGGGAGAAGGTAGGTGGTAACCAGTGTCAATTTGGTGGCTGTATTCATAAATTTGTTGTGGTGGCAGAGCATTCCTCATCTGCAGTGGGGATTTTTTTGATTACATTGTTTATATGCTGTTCAAAAGTAAGTTTCCTTTCTATAGTAATGCCTAATAATTTTGCTTGTGAAACTATTTCTATTTCTGTTTTGTCTAATGAGTATATTTTAAAGTCATTTGGAGGAGTTTTTGATGCAAATAAAAGGAGTTTTGTTTTGTTGGGGTTGAGTAGTAGGTAAAGATCGGCTGAGCCACATTTCTATGCCGGTGAAAGGTGCTTAGGTTATTTGCCTGAGTTGTTCAAAATCATGAGAGGAGGAAATGATGGTAGAGTTGTCAGAATATTGTATCAGGGAAGTAGGGGAAGAGGCAGAGTAGAGGTTGTTTGTAAGGATATTGAACAGAAGGGGTCCAAGAATAGATCCTTGGGCTACTCCAGTTTTGTTAAGGAGGAATTGTGAGAGACAGCCTTGCCATTTTACAGACTGTTGCCTAATTGTTAGATAGCTGTTGAACCGTTGTTGAGATGATGGAGAGAGTTGTAGATTGGACAGTTGTAAGTGGTTTAGTTGAGAGACTGTATTAAAGGCCTTGGAGAGATCTAGGAATAGTGCAAAGGTGTGTTGGCCAGAGTCTCTTGCTTTGTTAATTTTTTCTGTGAAGGAGACTAGTGCAGTTAATGTACTATGTGAGGGCCTAAAACCATGTTGAGTTAGAGTTAGTAGGTTATTCGTTATAAGGTGATCAAGTAGATGTTTGTGTATATATTTATTTAGGATTTTTGAAAGGGGGGATAGAATGATGATAGGTTCGTAGTTTGCTAGGTCAATTGATTTCCCTCCTTTGTGCAGACGGTTTATAATAGATTTTTTCCAGAGGGTTGGGGCATAGAATTCTATGATGGATCTGTTGATCAGTATGCTAATGGGATATGCAATAGCATAAGCGGCAAGTTTTAAATATTCTGAGGGGAGGTTGTCAGAAGAAGGTGAACAGGGTTTTAGCTTGTGTAGGAGTTTGCATATGTAGCTTGTGCATGCAGGATGAATAGAGAGGTGATGAGGGTGGGAGCTAGTTGAGGATATTATGGAAGGATGGGGGAGATGACATTTTGTGTTGTCAGGAGTTGGGAAAGTGGTGATTAGTTATTGTTGGGAATGTTAGGGGTGCTGGAGTTGGTGGGGTCTATCAGTAGCTAGGCTATGCTATCTGAAAATGGGTGTTGAAAGCTTCAGCGATTTGTGATGGAGTTTTCTGGATAGATGGAGCAGGGTAAGTAATGAAGAGATGGTACTCCAGAACTTTTTTGGACTGTCTTTGTGTTCAGCTGTCAAGAGAAGAACTGTTTTTGGTCATTATTTTTATTTTATTTTTTCTTTTATTTATTTTTTTTAATTTTTATTTAACATTTGTTAACCGGGAAAGTCCGACTTGGAACAAAGCCAATTTTCAGTGGAGGCCCGGGGAGAAAGGCTCCAGATGCATATCTTTGTAACATGGGAGGAAACCGGAGCATGCGGAGGAAACCCACACGAACGCAGGGAGGACATGTAGACTCCACACAGAAGGCACCCCAGCCGAGAATCGAACCAGAGAACCTCTTGCTGTGAGGCGACAATGCTACACCACTGCGCCATCCTATTATTTATAAGGTTTCTTGCTTGCTTGCGTAGGTGTCTATATTTTTGAAGGTTTACATCATGTTTATTTTTATGCCAGTCTTTTCAGGCTTTATCTCTGGTCATCAGCGTGTATTTTGTGGTTTTGGTTAACCAGGGTGCTTGTTTAATTGTTGTTCATTTGGTACATGTTGAGGGTGTCCAGGAATAGTTTGTTAAACTAGCTTACAGCATTGTCTAAGGGTAGAGTTTTTAGTGTGGACCAGTTAAAGGATGTTAATATATTAATAGAGTTGTGGATTAAAGTTAGCTAGGTTGCATGAGGTTTTGTAGTTGTGTTCTTTTGATAACAGGGTAGTTGACCTACAGATGTATGTGGGTAAGTGGTCACTAAGGTATCAGGTAGAGTTCCAGACTTTGAATATTTGGTGGGAGCGGTGATTAAGATCCAATCTAAGATGGATCCTTGGGTGTTACTTTTTAGAAATCTGGTTGGTGTTGTAATGAGTTGAGTATATCCATACATATTTATACTATTAATTGGCAAGTCAGACATAAGAGTTTGCCAATTAATATTAATGTCACCCATGATTATAGTTTCCCTGGATTATGTTTGCAGCAAGAGGAAAAAAAATCTAAAGTTCGAGCTGTGACAGTAGAAATTTCTGTAAAGGTAAAAAGATAGTCAAAAACTAATTAAAAAAATGAAATATAACAGTTCAGTGAGTGTACAGAGCAATAATTGAGGGGGTTTATTACCGATAGCTAATCTAATATGTAGGCTGGAGAAGATACAGAGTGAATAAGAAATGGAGAGGGTACCAGAGGCATCTCTGTGACATGCTGCAGGTTTTGAAGGAAACACACAGATTAAGTTTTGGTCAAAAAGACTTACAGTTAACTTATAAAGCAGCAGCAGGATTTTGTCAAGGTGCCGTGGGGTACTTCTACTTCAGAGCTGCAGTTTCACTCAGACTGTCAGGGGGTTTGCAGATATGCATGTTTCATTGTTTCTTTTTTTTTTTTTCTTGGCTTGAAAGCTATTAAGATGGAGAGAGAGGGAAGATTAGGTCAATTTTAAATGAGTAAGATATAGGAGAAATGAGAAGAAAATAAAGATAGTAGTGAGGAATTTAGGGCAGTATTGTATTTAAAAGTAGAAGTGAGGAATATGGTTTGCACACTGTCATTCTATATGTAATCTTGATCTTTTCAGTGAAAAATTTATGGAGTTTTGCTCCCTAGGCTTCCACAGAAAAGGGGTTTAGCTTAACCCAGTCAGACTTTTCCTGGTAAACAAATGCAAACGAAATAAAATCAAATAAAATGAGGTATACAGTATGATTTTGTGGCACAAATGATTGCTTTTAAAGAATGCATGAATTGCAGTTACCAGCGTGTATAAGCATTTTGAAAGCAACAGCTTTAAAATGTGCCTATCAAATAAATTAATTGTCAGATATTACGATTAATACTCAGTGAATTCAATAAGCAACTATTCTTTAAAACTGACAACATTAAGTGACTGAGGCATGCTACAGTGATTTTTCCATTAAGAGCAAGCTACTATATGAATGGTAAACAAGTAAAAAGACTACATTTTGGGGAACAAATGAACAACATTAAACAAAGTGAGGGAATTTTGTGTAGTATTATAAACCGATTTTTTGTGGAATTACTTTGTGTGATTTATGGCTGCTTAAGTGACTGAAAATACCATCTACAATCAGTGTCCAAAGGCAACAATTGACTTTTTGAATTATGTGGGTACAAACTGCTGACTATTGCATGTCAGTGTGTATGAAAAAGTGCTGATATAGTGATGCTGATGTGCCAGGAATGTCTAACCTGGAAGGGGACATGCATGTGGCTGAACTTGAATATAATCTTAAAATAGCTTAGCATGTTGGGCATACTGTTCCTGTTAGTGATACCTTGTAAGACTGGGAACAGAACTATATAGTGCATTTAGTGACATTCAAAATGAAGAAAGAATCCTAGTACTCCTACATTTATGGGTCTCAGTAAGTATAGACTTTTCCCAGTTTAGTAGCACAGCTAAACCATATGAAAACTTACTCAAAAAGATTGTGGAGATATTATTGAACCATTAGAATATACATCTTTTGGGGACTACAGGAGCTTTTGAATTCCATTATAGGAATCAAACAAGAAATGAAAACATGTAGGAGTATTAAATAATAAAAAGATGTATCCAGATTACAAAACCTACAAAAAATTAAATGCAGTGAGAGGGAACCAACTGACTACAAGTTAAATGCTTTCTTCTTTATTGTACTGACACTTTATTCTTTGCCAGAGCCAATATTTTATCTTTGTAATCACATCTCTAACCTCCTATTTAGGATCATAAGTGATTACGTTTAAGCCTAGCAATGTATTCCCATATATGTATAACATGATAAGTTACAAGGGACATACAGTTGTGTTTAGGTGCCACAGCATTTACAAGTTACTTCTGTCCAATAGAGAAATAAGTGCGAGTCTAGGGGTAAAAAATTGAATTCCCATTGACTGAGCCATGTTACATTTGAATAGTGTGAGAGACAAACTCTGCTTCACATGGATGGGAAACCTGTTCCAAAGCAGGGACAGTCTCTAAGACACTTATCAGTCCCTTCTGTTTAGGTTACAAATAAGGTTTAGGTCTTTGGATTGGGCATTTCTAATGCTGTTAGACTTGTTGATGTGCAGCAAGCCCCTCAGTATTGGATCAGATTATGCCTTATAAGTCAGGCACATATCACCTCTCAGTAGTCTATAAGAGACTGACTATAAAGATAAGGCCAGTAGGGTACATGCCGAAGTAAGAATTGTACTTTATCACTGGTCTAATGAGGGAGGGCTGAGTACAGTTTAATAATGACATCATTAGACTTGGATGCCACAAGCTTGCTAATAAGTTGCACAATATAGAATAATTTCCTTACAGCAGTAGACATATGGTAATCAAAGGCCAAGCCACTGTCTACATAAATTCCCAAGTTGCTAAACACTGGATATACCCTTGGGGGTGCACTGTCTAAGTGGTAATTCCCTGGGGAGAAAGGCTTTCTTCTCAGTCCTTCCTTTCCACATAAACCACATACAAGTTGTTAGACTGAGGGTTTTCAGTTTAAAGTAGTTATTAGGCATAAGGTAGAATAATAGGCCAGAAAATATAAAGTCAGACTTGTGTTTTCATGTATTCATTTAGTTTCAGGGAAAGAAAGATCAGTAGAAAGGAAAAGATAATCTTGCTGGCTAAGCATGAGATGTGAAGAAATAACAGTTCTCAAGGGAAAGCTATATAATGTTCCTTTCTCAAGGGAAAGATATGTGTAATTGCAATGAAATGCTAGATAAATAAAAGATAGTTAGACACTCTGAGGCACATGCAAGACAAGACTTGAAAGCCAATGTTAAAGAGGCATGTAAACATTCCAGGGTTTTGGTATTATTAGGAAATACTTCAAACACACTCAGTTGAGTCAGTTAAATTAGCTTTTGGACTGATATGCAAAAGGTCCTTGCAGTACAGACACTCGAGCCTGAGTACCAAAGCCAGGTCAGATATCCAGCATTATTCAGGAGGAAAAGACTGTTTCAGTTTATATTATTCAGGAGAATCAGATTATACATGCAGAAGCTTTGGATGTATTTATCAGCACTCTTATATTTTCAATACTGTTACTGTTAACCAGCATTCCAGAATTTCTACAGACTGTTATTGTTTATCAGCACTGTTATTGGTGGCAGTATTCAGATATTTTTAACATCTAATAAAGCATTCTTAACCAAACTACAGCATGTGCAGAATTAATTCTGAAAAGTACAAAAAGACTTGACCCATAAAGGAGAGACTGGCACCTGTTCAGTACACATTTAGGAAATTAACAGATAAAGACATTCATTCCAGTCTCATTTTGGTTGTTTCCAGTTAATTCTAGTACAGTGCCGTCTTATCAATTGCTTCAATGGCGAGCCTACCATCAATGGGCGGGGTAACAACAGTCAAAGTACATCCCAAAACCCATAGCAACCTTATCAGCAGTCAGACTATGTGTATTCTACACAACGGAGTTCAGGGCAAAGTAAAAGCAGTCTCTGACAGAAACACTTTTTTCCAGTTTATCAGTAACTACAATAGACTTGTTTCATAATAGAATTTTCAGAAGCACACCACTGTTTTTCCAGATGGGAGACTATAAACTCCATATAGAATCAGGCCACTGCTGGCAACACTACAGTTACTTTTTACAGAGCAGACCTTTCTGTAATATACCACTGATATTCCAGATGTAAACTTCATACAGAAAACAGCCAGAGTAGATGACATACAGTAATTGCAGCTGTTAGACAGACTGCAGAGCACCAGTGTTGATTCAAAACACTACTTCAGGAAAAGCCTCAAAGAACATCAACAGACCAGCTGTACTTCAGAAAATTTACTTCAGAAAATCTACAAACTTCAGCAGTGTTCCTTCAAAATATAAAAGACATTATCTAGTCAACAGCAATGTACTTCACCATCTCAGCAAATGTTCAAGTTTCCAGTGTGATGTCACACAGCCAAAAAAGCAAGGAAAATTAAAAAAAGCTGCAGATGACAGGACACATTAACCATAAAGATATGTAAGAATTCACATACTTTTTAGCTGAATCAGATCATAAAAATTTAAATACATCAGTAAAAGTCACTGGTATAGACATGTCAACCAATACTTCTGCAGTAAAAACACCAGTAAATATTTGGTTTAAAGTTAAACACTGGATAAAGCAGTCTAAAAATTGTGTTCCAGAAATGTTCATTTAAATTTAAAGGTTATTAGTTCAGGAATATTACATCTTTTCAGATGCAAAAGGGTTACATCACAGAAATGCAATGCAACAGATGCACTATCTCATGATTGCAGAATGAGTCGGCTTCTGTCAATATGGTTTCAGACTTAAATAATACAAATTTTTGTTTACAATATTCAGAAATCAGTGTAAATGCTACAGCACATGTAATTCAAAATACAGAGTCAAGTCGCAGTACAATTTCAAATACAAATATTCAGAATGTAATAAATTCTAGTTTACATATAATTCAAGGTACAGAGTTAAGCTGCAGTTTGGTAAATACAAACGTAAACACAGTCAGTGTTTGTAACATTCAGATTTCCTGACAAAATATGAAAAAAACATTTGCAATGTCTCATGTTCACATTATTTCAAATACAGGTGTTCAGAATGTGTTACATTCTAGTTTACATGTAATTCAAAGTACAGAGTCAAGTAACAGTATTGTAAATATAGATGTAAACACAATCATTGTATGTAACATGCAAATTTCTAGAACAAATAGAAAGAAAACATTTGCTATGTCTCAAGTTCACGTTATTTCAAATACAGATGTCCAGAATGTAATAAATTCTAGTTTCTTGTTTTCAGAAGCCAGTGAAAATATTGTACTGAGGGAGGATAAGAGGGATCACAGATCAGTCTGATAAAGTAAACACCAGTATAAATGCTATACAGATTTCAGGACAAAGTAAAGAAAAACTACATACCTTACCTCAAGCCAATATTATTGCTAGTGTTTCAGGACAAAATAAAGAAGAATGCTTACCTTAGCCGACTTCAGTATTGTTGCTAGTTCTATAAAAAAGTATTTTCGGCTCATATATAAAGGTTTTCACAGTCCATCACCAAACCAGATTATTTATCTGTCATTGTTTAAGTTTAAAAACATGACAATGTTTAATTGTTTACAGAAAAGAAATTATGGAATAATGTACTGATAAATACAGACAAATCAATTTCAGTGACAAATAGATTTTTACTAGAGGATACAAATGCAGTTTTGTCAGGATTTAAAGGGTAAAATATTACAGCAGCTAGCAGTTCTAAGACTAACAGCTCTATGGACATGTCATCAGAGCTATTTTTTGTTTTAGACTTCAGTAACAAGATTTTATGGAAAAATAAAAATGCTACAGAATGTACAGTAGTGCACACAGATGACACTTGTAAGAATTTGCGTGCAATATATTGTGCAAATGTAGAGAATTTTAACAGTTGGTTACAACAGGAACATACAGATTTATAAGTTAAAGATAAAATAAGTTCCAGTTCAGCTGGCACAGCTGAAGTGCTCAGAAAAACTTATTGGGAGGGATCAGTGAGAAACAAGGGTAACAATATGCATTTATGTTGTGTAGTGTATACCAGAAATGACAGTCAGTTTAATTCATAGAATAAAGGGCTTACAATTACAGATTTGGCAAATGATTTTTTATGTTATTGTTTTGTTTAGCAGAAATTAAGACCTTTGTATTATGGCATTAAAGTGTTGCAATGCATAATTAATATCTTGATATAGACAAAGACAAAAGAGCATTCATGGATATTAAATGTTTTGTTAGTTTACAGAATATAAAATTTAAAAGTCAATGCTACATTTTAGAAGTAACAGTATAGTCAAAAGTTCAGATCGCATGCAAGAAAAGAGTGCATCATAAATATTATGTGTCATTAAAGCGACAGGTTCAACTCTTATGTTATATTTGTGCAAAAGGCAGACAAATAAAGTTCCAGAATTAGATCAGTTCAACTCTAATAATAAATGTGTATAACTTCACATACTTGTATAAAGGACAGACAAGTAAACTTCCAGAATCAAATCAGTTCAACTCTAGTAATAAATGTGTCTATGTAATGGTTCAAGACTGTATATATTTCATGCAGAAATTGCAGTTCATCAGATTAGAGCCCAGCTCAGCAAGCTGAATTAAATATAGTACTGTATGTCATAAAACAGTATGGCAAAGATCATTTTAAAATTCTTAGTGGCAGTTTATGTAGTTACAGTTCTTACTATTTATCCAAGAAAATTGTAGAAAGTAATGATAAATCCTTGCAGCATTCAGTAGTACTGAAAAAATTAAATGATGCCAGCCAGAGGATTGGCTATGTTAATACAGTGGGTAGAGATTTACACACAGAACAGTATTTTAGGACCTGAGAGTCACAGAGTAAACACAGAAAGTTCAACAGTTAAGATTAATTTTCTGGAGGTGCAGAAATTAAAAAAAATGTCAACATATTAATACAGTGTTAGATTAATACTTTAGTTTTATTTGAGGTTATGACAGGAACAACAATGCCACTGAGGTTTCCATTTGATTTAATGATAAAGTTACAGATTTTCCATTTCATTGTAGTACATTATCAATTCAGTTACAGACTTACAAGAATGTATTTATTGGTAACATTAGTTTAGTTCGCTACAATATATTATCATTTTGCTTACAGATTTACAAGAATTTATGTTTATTTCATGTAGAAAAAATGTAAAGTCAGGTCAACAAGCGATATATTATTAGTAACATTGGTTTAGTTCACTATAGTACATTATCACTTTGCTTACAGACTTACAAGAATTTATTAGCACCATGTTTATTTCATGTAGAAAAGTATAAAAAAGTCAGGGCAACAAGCAATGTTATTCGATTATAACTGTTAAAGCTGCAAATGTTATTTCAAGGACCTGATACTGTTTTTGTGCTTTGCAGAAATAATTTCCAGGTTGATTTTAAAAACAATCAAAAACGTCAGTCACCCAGCCTTGCACAAGAGATGGAAAAGGGGAAGTTTGGAAGGCCTAAGCAAAAAAGGGACAAAGAAAGAACATTAAAAACAGCTTCCAATACCTCAACAATGGCTGAAACAAAGCAGTGTAAGGCCTAAACTTGGCCAAGAGCTGCAGTACACAAGTCGCCTATCTACAGAAAAACTGTGTACAACAGATGTGCATTTATGCAAATTAGAGTTAAAGCAAGTATGTAAATGTCATGTTTTCAGACAGTTGTATAACAGTACTAGTTTGCAGTTTATGTTTTTATCTGTGTTCAGACAATATTGACAGAAAAAGGTACTAATTTTAGTCTTTGGAACATAACATTTACCAGTTTTCATTATGCTTTTATCTGTGTTCAGGTAAAGCTGGCAAAAGATATTCCTTTAGTATTAGTTTAGTTAGTTTCGAAAATATACATAGCTATTTTAAATGCTCAGTATAAATATGTATCACCTTAATGTAAATTTCGTCAAGGCTGAGAATTTGACATTCATCCTCAGTTATGAGTTCAGTATAGTACAGTTCAGTTAGATTTCAGAATATACCATTCATACTCAGTTACAACATGCAATTGCATCACACTTCACATGATTCAGTCATTAGTTTAAGGGTAAAGTCACAGAATTATTTGTAAACAGTATTACTATATCACACATCACATTATTCAGTCATTAGTTTTAAGGGTAAAGTGACATAATTATTTGTAACAGACATTAAAACAAGTTATCTAAAGAACAGGTAGTAATAGTTGTTTAATATATTCAAGGCATAACAGGGCAGACTTAATTTAATTAATTTATAGATTACAGTGCACTTTACATAATTATTGTACAGTAGAAAGTTAAAAGGACACTGACAGAGTATGCAAAGGTATATATCTGAAATACAGAAAGCATAGGTTTTAGTAAACTATTTCAGCAAATAAATATTTACAGGATATTTAATACACAAATTTAGAATGCAGACATCTATTACATTGCATGGAAATTGAAAAGGTAAATAGAATTATTAACAAATCTAGATGAAAATTTACAGACACAATACAGTATATAGTAATTTTACTTCAAGACCGGTTATAAAGGCTTCTCTCTAGTGGCGATTTCACTTAGTCTTCTGAAAAAAGCCATCATGCTTGATAGGCTATATAATGAGAAAGGAAATGGACTAGACAGTACAATGTTTGAGGATTTAAATCCATGGACAACAAGGAAAGGTTTCATTTGCTATAAGTGAGAGAGAGAGAGAGAGAGAGAGAGAGAGACATCATGGTACCATAAGCCACCACTTCATAAGGTAGGAATCATAGACAATAGTCAGTGTAATTTCACCATTACAGCATACAGCAATAGGAATGAAAGATAGGCATGATTAACAGTTCATACTCTAGCTTGTCTGATCTCACAGAGGCAAGTTGAGGATGTGTATGGCATTTTCTTTACGTTGTTTCTGGAACAGCAGGGTTGAAATAATTACCTGTCCTAAACAGTTATAGTAACCACATAATTAAAATGGCACTGATTTTCAGAATAATGTGCAGGTTTTAGATGCATCACACATGTATCACAATTTAGACTTAAAAACTCTAAAGACTATGGATCTAGGTAATGGGGTAATTGCAGGAGCAGGTATATTTCCTGTATATGTAGCTGTTACATCTATTTGGAAATTACATAAATTAGCCAATTTGCTGGAAGTATTAGCTAATTGCACCTTTGAGACCATAAAGACCATCTCTATCTATCAGGCCATATCTGCACATTATGAGCAAGGTGGGATAAAGCCTGTATATTCAAACCAGATTACAGTTATGAGGTAACTACAAAAGAAGGTCCTTGTAAAACTATCATCTGAGACCTCAGGGAGAGCTGTTAGACTGAGGATTTTCACTTTAAAGTAGTTGCTAGGCATAAGCTAGTATAATAGGCCTGGAAATATGGAGTAAGACTTGTGTTTTCATGTATGCATTTAGTTTCAGGGAAAGACAGATCAGTAGGAAGGAAAAGATAATCTTACTGGCTAAGCATGATATGTGCAGAAATAACAGTTCTCAAGGGAAAGCTACAGAATGTTCCTTTCTCAGGGGTAAGATATGTGTACTTGCAATGGAATGTTAGATAAAGAATAGACAGTCAGACACTATGAGGCACATGCAAGACGAGGCTTGAAAGCCACGGCTAAAGAGGTGTATAAAACTTTACAGGGTTTCAGTATTATTAGGAAATACTTCAGACACACTCAGTTGAGTCGATTAAGTTAGCTTTTGAACTGATATGCAAAAGATCTTTGGAGCACAGACATTTGAGCCTGAGTACCAAAGTCAGGTCAAATATCCAGCATTATGCAGGAGGAAAAGACTGTCTCCATTTATATTATTCAGGAGAATCAGAATATACGTGCCAAAACATTGGATATATTTATCAGCACTGTGATATATATCAGCACTGTTACTTTTATCCCACATTCCAGAATTTCTACAGACTATTATTGTTTATTAGCACTGTTATTGGAGATAGTATTCAGATATTGTTAACATGTAATAAAACATTCTTAACTGAACTACAGCGTATGCAGAACTCATTTTGAAAAGTATAAAAAGACTTGGCCCATAAAGGAGAGACTGGCACCTGTTCAGCCAAAGTTTGAGTAATTAACAGATAAAGACATTTATTTCAGTCTCATTTCAGTTGTTTCCAATTAATTTCAGTCTACTACAATCTTATCAATTCTTTCACAGGTCATATTTTATTTACTGTATCTATTTGCCATGCATAGACATTGTCATGTACCATATACAAAATTTTAAACACGTGTACATTTTTGCAATAATTAGTGTTCAGTTATTTACAGATGTAGTTTTAAATACTCCTCAGACTTTTACAGTCAAGAAAAATGTGTGTAGCTTCATCTATACCACACCAAAATGCATTTCCCTTCTTATGCACATTTATGCAACATTACTACTTTTATGGGCATTTTGTTTATCATCAATCACCATATGAAATCTAGCTATGCACAAATATCAGCAAATTCTTTTCAAGCACATTGACAGGTAAATACTGCACTGGTGCTTAATGCAAGAATTTAATGCTGCAGTGAGTTTCACTGTAGTGTATTGTATTATGCAAGCCAGCAGTGCTGTTGGTAAATTAAAGGCTCTGTGCCGCTTTTTAGGGTTTCCCCCTTATCTTCACTGTAGTGTATGTAATTTTGGGACAGGGGCTTGGTCCACATGGCAGAGTGCAGGATGGCCTGCCCTCCTGTAAAAAAATATTTATTTTTTCTTCTTTTCTTTTAGTGTTTTTCAGCAAATTTGTGAGCTGGAAAAAAGACAGCTTGTACATAAACCTTGCTTTTTTGTCTTCCCTTAACAGTCAACATCTGTGTCACTGATAAAGCCTGCCCTGGCTCCACTAAATAAAATTTCTCCAATGTAGTATTTTGTTATATTTTTATGTTTTGTGGAGTTTGATCAATATTTCATTTCTACATCTAAACCTTGTTATACTATTTCCTTAAATTCAAATCTAGTACCATCTTCCTTTTGGATTTCTTAAAGCCTTCCCCAAATCTTTATATTTCTCAAACAGTAATTTGCTAATTAATAACCCCTTATTATATTTTATATTATACGACTGGTCATTAACATTCCAAAACATACACGCTGATTGGCCAGCCCAACCAGTGTGCCCGTTGTAAATCCGACAATATACCAACGGAAAAAGGTCTGGTCACCCAGACTTTGTTACATTGGTATAGTCTTTACATTTTATTTTTATTTCTTAAAAAATAAAAATAAAATCTGTAGTACGGACTCCGGACATAGCAGAGAGGCAGCTTGGACAAAATACTAGGGAAATCAGGTACGTTATTTAAAACTAAACACACATACTTGATATCCCTTGTATTTCGTCCATGCTATCTCTCTCCTACCCCTAAACTGCCCTAAAGTTTTTTTTAATTAAAAAAAACAAATCACAAAAGAAAAACAGAGCAATGGAGATCTTCTTTTTAGCATTGCTTACTTTCCCAAGCACTGATGTACTGGGTATGCGTGGGAACACAAGTCCCAAATGCATGCGCAGTGCATCAGATAAGGCTCAAGGAAATGTCCAGCAGTGGAAGGACAGCACATCGCCCTTATACAAAGACATTATTTAAGAAAAGTGAATATTTGTTTCTTAAATAATGTCATTGTATAATAGCAATAACCTATGTCTTGGTGTGAGAAATGCTGGATTTACCCACGGGTGTCTTTGTTTGGTCATGAAAAGCCCTCGTGACCAAACCACACCAACCGGGGGTAAATCCAGCATTACCCATACCCAGACGTGGGTTATTGCTATAATATTCAACACCCAAAATAAATGCAATGACACAAGAAAAAACAGTAGGGCTAAGTAACACTGTTCCCCTTTCTCTTCACATTTCAAAACAAGCCTCTGTTAATATGGTTCAAATGACACCCTAGCTTATTCCAAATATAATATTCACCAACATCATGTTTATGTAAATGGAATATATAGACTACTCCAGATACGCTAATGTTCCCTTAGTCACAGGCGTAATAAATTATACTTTTTTGAGACAAACCTCTATATCTCTAAGTTTAGACAGCATTGTGCCCCATTATGCTTATACTACTTACTATTCCCAAAATATAATCTTAAAATTTTTGTTTTTGACTGAGAAAAAATGTGCAGTACCTCTATGAACAACACTACTTTACTCATTTTCAAACTTGCATATACTGTTCCATCTCCAAAATAGCTTTTTTTATCTAAAACCTATTTTTGGATGTCCTACTGGAATTTTGAGACAAATCAGGGAGAGTCCAAAAAATCCAGAAAAGCAGATGTGATCTTCAGAAACTGTCTTACACCTGAAAAAATACTATTTTTGTGTAGTGGGCAAGCTCCAATGTGCCTCTGGTGGGTGTGGGGGGGTGACAAACCCCACACCCATGTTACTTGTACATACTAACTCTGAGATCACCGTGTCTTAGAGAAGAGAGAGACTACCTCAAGATACACCAGTTTTGAAGTTAGTATATATTTCCCTAGAATCACACTTTAATTCTCATTGTTCTGAGGATCAACTTATGGTCCGAAAACATATAACAGGGATCCTACTTTTAGATATTAAGACAATGTGATCAACATATACTAATGCTACAGAAAATATCACACCTTTTTCAAATTCTTCTCTGATACTGTTGAAGTACTGCACTGATAACCAATGTAAACAATAAACCATTCATAAATCAGCTTTGCAAATGTTCTCTGCTTTTACTTTGTGATTAAACCACCAATTAACTAGTACTCCAGCTCATATCGTATCATAAATTGATCATAGTAAACCAATAACTTTCTGTTCAGTAACCTGAGCCCCAAACCCCCCTACACCTGAACATTGGTAAACATTGTTTAACTCCTTCTCAACATCACAAGAAACCAACTTCCCAACCTTCCTTTCTCTATTAATCCCATTTGTGATTTCCTTTTTTTTAAAACTTTATTAAATTATCACATTGACAAACATACATTATATAAAAAAATATTAACGTTCACAATTACAAACATTCTACATCACATATATTCTTTTATACACTTATCATTAATCCAACATTACATGAATTGATCAATTCCTGTCTTCCCTTAAACCTCATTCCTCCTCCAAAACAGTATTCTGCACGTACTGTTCCCACAAATTCCATTTTTTCTATGTAAATTTGCTGTCACCCTTTCCTAAAGATCCCACTTCCAGATCTTTTTATTTCTTTTACAATATTCACTGCTTCAAATACAGTTGGTTTAGACTTTGATTTCCATTTTCTTGTAATTCCTTTTTTGGTAGCCACCTGAATTAACTTAACAACGCCTTACTATGTCTAGGTAAGTCAAATCCCGTATCCCAGCTCAAAAAAAATAATTTCCTTAGTTACACCCATTTGCTCACCTAATATTTCTGACACAGTACTCTGTAGGGAATTTCTAAACTCTGCCAACTCATTACACTCCTAAACCATATGTTCCAAGTTATCTTTTTCTTTCCATCACACCTTCAACATTTGCCAGCTACCTGAGGAAAAGTTCATTGGACTCTGCTTGGGGTATAAAAATACCTATGCAAACACTTTGAAGTGAAAATATATTCAGGAGTCATGCATATGTCCTTTTGTTGTTTTCTTGTGAACTGCTTATCAAATCTCTCTCCCCAATCTTTTCTTTCTCTGATCAATTCTCATAGTGATTATGCAATATTTTATATGCTCTACTAATTAGCCAATTTTTAACAGCAGCTTCTGACCTAGATTCAACTAAAAGCTGTACCAAAGCAGGTCTTTCAGTTAGGATTCCCGTACCCTTTTCTCTTTGCCTATATTCTGATACCACTCCCTGATAGGGAAGGTAGTCTCCAGACTGCAGTCCAAATGTTTTCTTGGTCTCTTCCCATCCTGTTACCTTTCCCTCTGTAGTTACTTGCTCCCAATACCTTGGTTCCTTTGCCAGTTTTCAACAGTAAATTCCCACCCCTCTTGCCTATTGTCTGTACCCTTAATTGCAGTCATGCCTATTGTCAGAGTCTCCTTTTTCCATTTTCATTTTGACTAAGCTCATAGAATACTTTCTGCTACTTTATGAATATAGTATTCTGCATGGCTGCTGTTATTCTTCTTAAGGATCTGCATCCAAAATCCCACTCTCTCTGTATTTCTTGATTTTCCTCCTAGCTTCTTCATCATACCTTTCCACTCTGAATTATAGCTTTCTGCTTGTGTAATGTATATGAGTCTTAAATGTTTACCTCTAAAATATCCTTAAAATCAGGTAATCCTAAACCACCTTGTTGTATGGGAAGGATCAACTTATCCCAATTGACCCTTGCTCTGTTCCCCCTACAGATAAAATCCTTTAACTCTTTATTAATTAATATCCACAACTTTTTCTCTGGATGATAAAAATATGCCTGACCAGTACATAAAAGTAGTGGGACTAAAAACATTTTCACTGCTTGTATTTTGCTGTTCATACCCATAAACAAGAGCTTCCAGTTTCTCAGCTTTAGTATTATCTTTTGTTTGGTCTCTTCTCAAATATTCTTAACTGCCATAACATAATCATTTTCTTATCAATACTTACTTGGCAGGGGGAATACCAAGCTCAAGAAGGTGATTTTGTCAGAGTGAGGCCCTTCCATTGTACACTTTGGTTGGGTTGACTCCTGCAATTTCTTCAAATGCGGGAAACTCAATGGGATCATTTATGGTAGTGTTAGCAATACAGACAACTCCACAATCAAACAAAAAGACAAATATTGCATGACAAAAAAAATCCTACATTCAAGATAACCACAAAAACAACCCTAAGAAATTCTGGTCCTCTGTAATGTCACTACTCAACCCAGGAAATAAAAATAATCCCAATCCGTACCCCAATATACCATCTCTTCACACAGCCACCATAATCAACACATACTTTATAGAGTCAATATCCAACCTAAAAATAAACCCAACTCATACATCCCAACTCACTACTTCTACTAATACCCCCAATACTAACCTCTACACACCCCACACATTACACATACAACACAACCAACCCCTCACTCATAACCAAAAACCAAACCATCCCCAGCTTACTTTTCAGACCATCCCTTTATCTCAAATAAAAAACGACTACAAAAACTGAAACCTCGCTCAACCTCAGCAGACAATCTCCCACCAGAATACCTAAAGTTCTCCACAGAGGCCATAGCATTGCCTGCTAGCATCTTAATTAACAGATCCATAGCTGAATCACATGTCCCTAACCTATGGAAAAGATTAAACATTATCCCTTTACATAAGGGAGGCAACTCCACAGACATCACAAACTTTCGTACTATTGCAATATTGTACCCCCTCTCTAATATTCTAGAAAAATGTGTGCACCTACAACTTCTCCACCATCTTACATACAACATGGTTATAGACCTGCACACAGTACCTCAGCAGCCTTATTATCTTTCATGGACACTGTCAACAAAGCTCATGACACTGGCAAACCAGTATCTGCAGTATTGCCAGATCTGTCAAAGGCATTTGACATGGTATCTCACCCAACCTCCTTAAAGAACTTTCTAGCATTGGTCTATCCACCTCCTCACTTCAGTGGTTTTCTTGCTACCTAGCTGACAGACAAAAAGCAGTAAAATGGCAGGGCTATATCTCCCCATATCACATCACCCCCCACAGGTGTATCTCAGGGATCCATCTTTGGCCCATTACTATTTAATGTCTTCATCAATAACTTACATATATACTCATGTGAAAGCACTCTAATTCAATATGCAGATGACTCCACTATCATCTGTGTATCAGACACATTAACTCACCTATAGCACATAACACAACAAGCTTTCTCTTCCATAGAAAAATGGCTCTCTAATGCTGAACTCCTACTGAACACAAAAGAAAACTCATTCTCTTCACCCACAAACCCCATAGCTCCAGCAAAACAAACATCAAGGTCTTTTCAGCTGACAATACTGAAATTGAATTGGTTCAGTACACCCAACTACTAGGTGTCACAATTGACGATAATCTCAAGTTTCACCTACACTTACAAAACAGTATTAAAAAATATCAAAAACTAACCATGCTATTCAGCAATAAAAGCTTCCTCACAGTAGCTACCAAAATTGTCCTGGTCGAAACCTACCTCTTGGCCTCACTGTTATATGGGGCCCCAATTCTAACTAACTTATATACCACCCAAAGAAAAACTAGAAAGCTGCTATAACAAAATTGCCAAATTTGCCATAAACACAACCCCTCTAACTCATCACTGTAAAGCCCTACATTCCCTAATATCACTTGAACTCCCCTCCACCTCCAATTACTACAGTATGCAAAATCATCCACAACTCACTAGCTAGTCTTGCTCTTAGCCCATTAATCAATTTTTATATCCCAAATAAACATCTCAGATCTAAAGACAAACATCTCCTCACAACTAATAAACCTAACAAAACCCCAGGCCTAAGCCTTTACTCCTGCTCTGTGACAAAACCATGGAACTCCCTTTCTTTAACTATCAAAGCTGCTACTAACCTGTACTCCTTCAAAACCTCTATAAAAGAATACTTAAAGAAAACATGGCTTTGCTCCTGTATGAGCCCATGCTGAGGTTTTTCATTCTATTAACTATATGTACGTGGAGCTTTTCTCTCTGGGCTTCTGCTGAAAATGGGTGCCTCATGACCCATTCAGATTTGCCCGGTAAACAAATGCCAACTAAATAAATAACTAACTAAATAAATAAATACATTTTTAACCCATGCTCATAAATGCTTCATTTTATCATGTCTCCATAAATACTGGTATAGCTGAACCAATTCATTTGTGGGTATTAGTTTACAGCTATATCCTTTGTTTTATCTATTTTAATTTTATCTCATGAAAAGACATGAAACTGCCTGAGAATGTTCCACAACACTGAGATGTCCTTTTCTGGTTTTATCAGGCACAAAACAATATAAGCTGCAAATAAAGCCAGCTTTTCTTGATCACCATAACAAGTATATCTTTGAATTTCTTTGCCAATGGCTCTAAATATAATGGAAATAAAGGGGAAAGAGGACACCTCTGTTTAGATGCAACTTATCAGACAGGAACCCTCCCGCTTTAATTTTTGCCTCCAAGCCCTTATATATCCTCCTAATTAACCTTCTTGTATCTGGGAATGCAGATGCTTCCATTGTCCTACTCATAAAATCTCAGCTTACTCTGTTGAATGCTTTCTCTACATCATGATCTACCAACAACTGTGGCATTTTCTTACATTCCGCTTCCTTCTGGATCATCATTGTTCTATTAATGTTGTCAGATGTTTGCCTCCCCTCCACAAAACCACATTGATCCATATCTATCAATTTTGGCACTACCTTTGCATTTCTTTTAGTTATTATAAACATATACAATTTATAATCATGATTAATAATTGAAATGGGCCTATGTTAAGCTGGGTCTGATGGGTCTTACTGTCTTTAAATATTACAGCCACCACAGTTTTCTTCCAGAACGTTAGCGCTCCCCTTCCTTTTAAAACACTGTTACACAAAACCTTCCAGATCTTTATCACTTTCTTCCCTCCTAGCTTCCAAATTTCCACAGGAATACCATTTATTCCTGGAGACTTGCCTGCAAATAGATTAAACATCACAATTTTTATCTCATCTCCTTCTACCTTCACTGTTAATTATTGAGCCTCATCTACCTCTAACATTGGCATACCTAAGTCTTCCATAAATATTTTCATCTGAGATTTTTCTTTATTTCCACATTCCTCTGCTTTGTACAAATTTTCATAATTTTCTTTTTGAAATATTTCTAACACACCTGCTGGATCTCTAGTTATTTTTCTTGTTAAGTCTCTCCAAGTTTGGCAATAACCCTTTCTACTTTCTGATGCCTACATCATCGTGCTAAAACTTTTTGTGCTCCAGGGCTATTATATAAAAAAAAAAAGTTGCTTAACACCAATCTCTCTAAACTCATCTCATGCGTATTATCCAGATACTCCCTTATTTTCTCTTTAGTACTCTGTGATTGAGCATCTTCTTGTTCTGTAAGATTCCCCTTATTCTGTAATACTTTAACCTTTCTCAGCCCCTGTAAATAATTCTTGTTACTTCTTAACCATAACTCTTTTTCTTTTATTTTTACCCTATTTTTAAACTTCGCTTTTATTTTATCCCACTTGCTAGCTATACCTTATGAAGAAATTTCTGTCTTCCCTAATAACTCTAGAATAATTTCCACTACCCATTCATTAAATTCTTCTCTTTTCAAAAACTAGGTGGGGAAGCACCAGTGTCTCATTTGTAGTTCAACAATTTGTAGCTCAACAAAGACTAAGACAGCACCCTGGCTAACCTCCAATACTAAGCATAAAATTATTCTCAGAAATAAATCTTGGAATAAATGGCGTTCCTCTAGAAACCCAACAGATCATCAAACCTTTAGAGAGCTCAGAAACAGTACCAAAAAAGCTATCATAACAGATAAAAAGAATTTTTGCTTTGAACTACAACAATCCACCAATAAAGAACCAAAAAAATTCTGGTCTACTATTAACAATCTAATTACCCCAGGCAAATTAGTCACACCCAATCCCCAGGACTTAGACCCCGAAGATCCCACTTTAATAGCCAATAATTTCAATACTCTCTTTACTTCATCCATACAAAGTCTTGCTAACCACCTATCTCCTGATACCTCTCAACTGCTCTTAAGTAACTTCAATGACTCTCTTCCTCTCCTTCAACTACAACCCATACCCACCTCTTACATACAATCTCTATTACACAAACTTAAACCCACTACCCCCTCAGCAGACAAGCTTCCTGCTAAATTCCTGCAAGTAGCAGCTAAAGCTATTGCCTATCCTGTCTCTATTCTAATAAACAGATCCATAAAAGAAAGTACTTTCCCAGCAATTTGGAAAATATCACACATCATACCCTTACACAAAGGAGGCAAATCTACTGACCTTTCTAACTTTCGCCCAATTGCACTGTTATCTCCTCTAGCAAAAATTATGGAAAAATGTATACATAAACAACTACTAAACCATCTCCTCCTTAACAACCTACTAGCTGACCCCCAACATGGATTTAGGCCTTCACATAGTACTACCACTGCACTACTCTCTTTCACCAATACCATCAACTGTAACCGTAATAACAACAAACTAACCTCTTCTCTATTTCTAGACCTGTCAAAGCCTTCGATATGGTAAACCATACACTTCTTCTCCACATACTGAAATCCCTTGCCTTGGATGACTCTTCTTTAACCTGGTTCTCATCATATCTAGAAGATCGACATCAAGCAGTACTCTGGAAAAATTCTCTATCTACTCTATTACCTATCTCATTAGGAGTACCACAGGGATCTATACTAGGCCCACTTTTATTCTCCATCTTTATTAATGATCTCCAATCATCTATCCAAAACACTACCTGCATACAATATGCAGATGACTCCACTTTAATCTGTACAGCCTCCTCTCAACCAGAACTCCAATCCCTTACACAAGCAACCTTTTCAACCGTTGAACAATGGTTCTCTAAAAGATGTCTTCTCCTTAACCCCAAGAAAACAAAACTATTACTTTTTTCGCCTACACACAAATCTACCCAACTACATTTTACTATCACTGCAAGTGATAACTCTCACATTACTCCGACTCCACTACAAAACTGCTTGGTGTTACTATTGATAATAATCTTAGCTTTGACCACCACATTAATAACACAATAAAACAGTTAATAAAAGATTGGTTCACTATACAGAATAAAACCCTTCCTTACACCCAAGGCACGGACTACCTTAGCACAATCACATCTTATCTCTTCCCTTCTGTATGCATCCTCGATCTACACTAATCTATCTAAAGGTAACCTTAGGAAACTGTCTACATCCTACCACAACATAGCTCGATTTGCCACTGCATCTCAATATAGAACTCACCACTGCATAAACTTAAAACTTCTACACTGGCTGGAACTTCCTAACAAGATTATCTATCAACAACTCTTAATAGCACATAAAATTTTATATCAACCCTCAAAAACACCTGCTATTAGCAACCTCTTGACTCCCTATAATAATTTAAAACAACTACGCTCCTCCCAAAAGCTACAAGTTAACATGACCAGAATTTCAAACTCTGCAGGGAACTGCCTTTTCTCCAACTCAGTTGGCAAAATATGGAATAACCTTCCCTTACATATCTCCTCTCTAGCCACTTTTCCTTTCTTTAAGAAGCAACTTCTTTCACATCTGAATAACTTCTGGCTCTGCTCTTGTACCAATCCAGACTAACCTACTTTCATCTTTCAACTATATTTGCATTTTATTTAACACTCCAATCTCTCTCTCAAATCATAAATAACATTATGATTCTACTGTTACTACAAAAAAAAAAACATTATTATTTTTATTTTCATGTTTTAATTACATAATTTGTATTACATAGTTAGTATTATCTATTTGTTATTAGAATAGCATCACCTGACCTGAACTAATTTCCTTGTATTATTGCTCTTTGCCTATATCATAAGTGTTTTTTTACATGTATTTCTATAAACATGCTTTAATCTGTGGAGCTTTTCTCCCCAGGCCTCCACTGAAAATGGACAATGATCCAGTTGGACTAGCCCGGTCAACAAATGTAAAATAAATAAAATAAATAAATATGTATTTTTCATGCTAATTGTTATTGGCTCGTGATCTGAAGTACTTATTGGATGTGTGCTGAAGCTTTCAATTCAATGCAAAGGTTCCTATGAAATATAATTTCTGTATAGTCTAACCCAGTTATTGTACCTTGAGGAATAATGTGTAAATTATCCCTAACTTCCTACTACTGAGTTCACATCTTACATACCAAATAGTTTCATAAATTTCGTCAAACATCTATCCTCTTTTGTTATATTTCCCTTCATCTATACTACCACAAATCTACCATTACTATATTTTCTTCTCTTTTATCACTATTGGAGCTCCTCTAGCAATTAATATCAGTACTCCAGTTTTCATTTGCCCCTGATATTTCCTTTAATATCCATCCTGAAATCCTTTATCAAATTCACATGCCCACTTCTTTCCAAATGAGTCTCATGTTACATTGATATTAACACACTGCATTTCTTAATATAACTCAATACTCTTACATTTTGTCTATATCTGTGAGGCCTTTCACATTCCAGAAATAATATGTTTAATGTAGCATTATGGTAAGAAGTTATTATTCCCACCTATTATATATGACAGCTTTTTTAAATATCTATTTCCAGCTTTTGTGCTACATGCACCCACTAATGTTTGGCAGGTTGATCCTTTATACATTCGTTTCTTGTCATCTCCATTTGAACCTATGTCACATTCTGCAAGACTTTTTGTTTTAATGAAAACCCTCAAACAAAAAAAACTAAACACCCCCAGAAAATATTAACTTAAACCAAACACACAAATCTATGTACATCTTCAAATAATGAAATGTAACCCCCCTAGAAGGAACAATTGTCCTCCCCATCTAAGATTCTAGAAAAAATGTGTGCACCTACAATGTCTCCACCATCTTGCACACAACCTGGCTTTAGACCTGAACAAAGTACTTCAAAAACCTTGTTACCTTTCATGGCCTATGTCAAGAAAGCCTGTAACACTAGCAAACTAGTATCTGTAGTACTTCCAGATCTATAAAAAAGTATTTGACATGGTATCTCACCCAAAATCCTTAACTTTCCAGCATTTGGTCTATCTTCATCCTCACTTCAGTGGTTTTCTTGTTACCTAGCTGACAGACAGCAAACAATAAAATGGCAGGGCTCTATCTCCCCATATCGCATCACCCCCACAGGTGTACCTGGAGGATCCATCCTTCATCCATTACTATTTAATGTCTTCATCAATAACTTACATACTTCCTCCTGTGAAGGTTCTCTAATTCAGTATGCAGATGACTCCACTATCATCTGCATATCAGACACATTAACTCCCCTACAACACATAACGCAACAAGCTTTCTCTAACATAGAAACACGAATCCCCAGTGCTGAACTACTACTGAACCCACACAAAACAAAGCTTCTTCTCTTCACCCACAAACCCCATAGCTCCAACAAAACAAACTTCAAGATCTTTTCAGCCAACAAAACTGAAATTGAATTGGTTCAGCATACCAAACTACTAGGTGTCACAACTGACAATAATCTCTAGTTTGACCTACACATACAAATCAGTATAAAACAAACAAAACAAAAAAAAACCTACAAACCAGGCATGCTATACAGGAATAAAAACTTCATCACAGCAGCTACCAAAATTACCCTTGCCAAAACCTACCTCTTGCCCTCACTGTTATACCTCCCTAAGAAAAAAACTAGAAAACTGCAATAACAAAATTGCCAAATTTGTTATAAACACAATCCCTCTAACTCATCACTGTAAAGCTCCACATTTCTTAAGATGGCTTGAACTTCCCCTCCAATACGTACAACTTACTACGGTATACAAAATCATCCACAACCCACTAACTTGACTTAGCCCATTAATCAACTTTTATATCCCAAATAAACATCTCATATCTGAGGACAAACATCTCCTCACAACTTATAGAACCTAACAAAACCCCAGACCTAAGCCTTTACTTCTGTTCTGTGGCAAAACTATGGAACTCCCTTTCTTTAACTATCAAAACTGCTATTAACCTGCACTCCTTCAAAACCACTATAAAAGAATACTTCAACAAAGCTTGGATTTGCTCCTGTATGAGCCCAGGTTGAGGTACTCTTACACATTTTTGTACCTCTACTCTCTCTATCCCCACTACTAACTTATCCTACCCTCCCTTCCTCAACATATACTCACGAGGTTACAATCGTACCTTTTCCACATATATTCCTAGTATTCCCTCTATCACACCCTACCCTTCTGTACTCGTACTATCCAATACCTTCACCAATATAATCTGTTACCATATTTCATGACCTCTAGAATATTAATAATCTTTATGATAATCATCTATTATGTAAATAATGCTGCATCTTCCTATTATCAGGCTTTCCATATAATTTATGCTTGAACAGTATGACTTTATTATGTCTGTTGAGTTTTTATTCTGACAAACTAATGTGTAGCTTTTCAAATTTTGTGCTTAAATGTTATGGCTTAATTATGTCTGTTAAATTCTCATTCTGACAAACTAATGTGTTGTTTTCATATTTGTTATGACTTTATGTCTACCTGTCTAGTTTTTCATTCTGTTAACCATCTGTATCTGGAGCTTTTCTCCCCGGGCCTGCACTGAAAATGGGTACCTCATAACCTATTCAGACTTTCCCGGTAACCAAATGCCAAATAAATAAATAAATAAATAAAATTTTGACCCATGTTCATTTATTATATCATGTCCCCATAAAAACTGGTATAGCTGAACCAACTCATTTGTGGTTTCATAGTTTATAGCTATATCCTTTGTTTTGTCTATTTTAATTTTATCTACTGAAAATATATGCAACTGTCTCAGAATGTTCTGCAACACTGAGATGTCCTTCTCTGGTTTTATCAGGAACAAAACAATATCATCTGCAAATAAAGCCAACTTTTCCTGACTAACAAAATAATTATATCTTTGAATTTCTGAGTCCTTTATTTTCTTTGCCAGTGGCTCTAAATATGATGCCAATTAAGTGGAAAGAAGACACCTCTATTCAGATGCAACTTATCAGACTGGAACCCTCCCACATTAATTTTTGCCTCCAAGCCCTCATATATCCTCCTAATTAACCTTCTTATTGTATTGGGGAATGCGGATGCTTCTATTCCCCTCCTTGTAAAATAAAGCAAAATAAAAAAACTCAGTCCAGCACACTGGTTCCAATAAAGGTAACAAGTAATTCTGTATCAAAAGTTACAAATATTTTAAGACTTTAATATACACATGATTTCACATCAGATTAAGCGCTTTCATTCCACACAGGGAACTTCATCAGAATCCGAAGAGGGTTTTTTCCATGATGAGAATAACAAAATTAAATAGCCTGAGGCCACCATCTGGAAATAGTTTGCTTGAAAACCATTCATCCTTTTCCCTTACCTTCAAAGGAGCTAATGAGTTGGTCTGATATTCTGAAATCTTTTCTCTTGTCAGGTAGTGCCTGAGTTGCCTGTGAATATTCAAGGTATGCAGAATTTGCTCTCCTCTTTTCTTAGGATCAGGGAAGAATACAGGGAGATGAATATAGAGATTCAAGGTAAACTCAGAAACAATTTTAGATATGAAAGGAGGACTAGATCTGAATTACTCTGTCTTTGTGAAAAAGTAAAAAGGGCTAAGAAGATATGAGGACATGCAACTCAAACATTTATCTAGCCAAAGCCAGAGCAATACAAGTAAAACTGTCTTCCAAGTAAGAAGGTTCAGGGAAGCAGTACAGTAAATGTAGGTTTTTATGATACAAAAGTAAGATACCAGAATGTTTCCTAAGTGGTTTATTATGCAAAAGCTCTTTCAAGAAATGTTTGACATGGCACAAGGAAGGAATAGATGATCTACTGGCAGACAAGCAAAAATGGCCAAAAGATGTACTTTGATAGAAGTGTAAGACAGGCCAGATTTGAGAAATTCACACATTCTGGAGATTCATCACAGCTCCCACCTGGGTTGGGTCCTTGTCTCTATTATTATTGTGGCAACTAGAAAATATTTTCCATTTTTCTAGATACGCTTTTCTAATAGGTTTTCTAGCCTTTAACACATATTGCATGTTCTCTGAAACAAAGTATTTAAATTGAACCAAAAACTAATCATCCATAGTCATGTGTAGGTTCAGAATGTTGAAGTGAAAGAGAGATCCTTTGTCCTTTGTGAGCAGATCCACTCTATGAGGGACTTGTTGGTTATTTGCTTTGGCAAGGAACATGAGAAAGGAGAACCAGTGTTGTTTGAGCCAAATGGGGGAATACCAGAAGTATCTTTGTGAAGTATTTTATTATTAGTAAGTCTCTGGTTACCAGAGGAAGGGGGAGGCATGCAGGGACATTTCCATCTGTGGTAAAGAAAAAAAAACAGCACAAAGGAACATCCCCATCCATGGTAAAGGAAATCAATCTGGTTTTCAGGTCTGTTTGAAAGAAATCCTGTCACAGAACTGATGTAACTGTCTGTTATGAATGGAGGCAAACAGATCTACTTTTTGAATTCCCCATAAGTGGACAATCTCTTGGAAGAGGTCTGGATTTAGCATCAATTCTTGAGGGTCTATCCTCAATCTGCTCAGGAAGTCTGCAATTGTGTTATGTTCTGAGAAAATGTAGGTTGCTTGAACAGAGAGAATGCATTGAGTTGACAACTCCCAGACAACCATGGCTAGTCTGCACAGGGAGAAGGATCTAGACCCCCATTGTTTGTTTATGTATCACATAACTGTCGTAGTGTCTGTTATGACTAACAATGGTGCTGGTGTACAGAGCTGATTTACTGCTTTGATTGCTTTTAACAGAGCTATCATTTCATTCAGATTTATGTATTTTTTCCTTAAATGAAACTCCTGTATACTTTGAACTGTGATACTTTGGGAAACTCACCCCAGGCAAAGCCCAAAGCATATGCTGTGACAGACTAACTTGGAATGGGAAAGAAACAAGGAGACCTGCAGTCTGTCAGACTTACTTCACCCTCCAAAGCAGTTCCTTTTTGATTAATTCTAAGATTGAAATAGGAAAAGACAAGGGATGTTAGTGCTGGGCCCAGACAGAGTTGAGAAACCACTGCATTTTCAACATGTGAAATCTGGCTAACGGTATCATAAGGATGGCTGATGCCATGTAACCTAGAATTCTGTGGAAATCCCTTGCTGTGGAACTGGTATGGTGAGCAAGATTTTGGAACTGGTGATGACAGAAGGAAACTTTATCTGGAGGGAGGTATGGTACTATCAAGGAGGTGTCTAGAAGGCGTTCTCGAATGATTAACCTATGAGACAGGATTTGAAAAGACTTTTCCATATTTAATTTGAAACCTAGACTGTATACAGGGAAGTAAATATTATGGGAAGAAATATCCAGGAAATTGTTATGGCTAGGCTTGTATAGGCCCTAGGGCCAATAGCCTAGTACCAACCTATGAACCTATAACAGATTCATGGAAACATGAAGGAATGCCAGAGTGTCTTGGGCAGAAGCTGATAAAGTGAGGCAATTATCCAGGTAGGGGTGAATGTGAATTTTCAGATTTCCTGTAGTCTGTAGAAGGCAATGACTGGAGCAAGACACTTTTTAAATACTCTTGGAGCTGTAGACATACCAAATGGTAAAGATGTAACTTGAAAGTACGATCCCAAAACAAGGAATCTTACATAACACGTGTGGTCTTTACAAATAGGGATAAGGAGATATGCATCTTTGAGAACAAAAGTGAACAAGTAAGATTTGCAGTGAAGAAGAGGAAGAAAGAACTGCAAAGGCAATATTTTTAATTTTTGTACAATGAAGAAGGTATTCAGAATTTATAGATTTGACTAGTCTTCAGATACTTTCTTTCTTGGGTATAGTAAATATCCTTGATTCAAATTCTTTTCCCTGTTTGGAAGGAGGGACAGGTTCATTTACACCTTGTGATAACATCTCTGTTATAACTTGGGAGTACAAATGAGTCTGATTCTTTAATGGAAGAAGGATTCCTGATTAAAGATAAAGGGATGCCCATTGCAATGTGTTTCCATATTTAAGTATTTCAGTACAAAGGAGTCTTTGATTTGTCTCCTGTAGTTTAAGGAATGAAAGAGGTTGCCTACTAATTTGGGAGGATGATCAGGGTGGGGAGAAGAGTAGGGAATGAGGTAAAAAGATAGTTATGCATTTTGTTTTTTGCAGGGAAAACTTCTGAGGTCCATTCATGTTCCTTTTTGAGGGCCTTTGCTACTTTTTCCTGAGCTGCTTAGCAGATTTTTATTGAACTGGTTTGAAAGGCTTACAAATGTAGGATCCAGAGCTTGAATGGTAATTTTTCTGGTACATTTGGACAGGGATAAGAAAGAGGTGTTTCACCTCCCACATTAGTTTTCCCTCTTTCCTCTAACCTTTTTGAGGACCTCTGTGGAAGAAATTCCCAACAGAAAATATTTTTCGAATTGGAAATTTAATATTTGTGCCTTGAATTTTCAGGGAAATTCTGGAGTCTAACCCAGGCATTCATGTGCATCACAGAACCTGTGGTGGTGTCAGCTCTTGACATGGCATCAGTCTGCATCATATGCACATTTTATTGACTGTTTTGTGACTCAGGAAGTAGAGGACATCATGCCTGACAAATTAATTTTAATACCAGAAGCAGGAAGATTAGCTAGACACTGCTGTATACCAGAAAATATAGTACATAGATAGTTTGCCATATAGATCTGGCAGTTGAATACCCTGAAAACGAAAGTGAAAGAAGCATATACATTCTTCCCATACCCATCAAAGGCCCTGTTATCATTTTTATCGGGGACAAGATTAGAATGAGCCGACGGAATAAGATCCTCTATCACTGTCCATAGAAATCAAAGAGGGGTTTCTAAAAACATGTTTATAGGAATCTGACTCCTTATACAGCCTGTAAGGTTTCCTAGGTGCAGGAATTTGTGAATATGGAGAGTCAGAAGCTGAATTAAAAGCATCCTGCAAAGCCTCCCCTGTACTGGAGGAATGACAAAAGGCTTGAGGGAATCCAAACTCAAGGGGTCGTAATATCATTTTTGTGCCTCTGAAACTCCTCATGCCTCCCATTTAAAGAACTCTTTCATTTTACATGAGGTGTCAGAAAAAGAAATGTCTTCATTTTGCCGGACATTTTAAGCCTAGCCAGTATCCATTTTTCGTGCGTAAATTAACATATCCCATTTAATGTTAGATTGGCCTTACCTATCCCATGGTTGATAATTATATATTACCCCAGTGAGAATAACTGGGATTATACCATAGATAATTTCAGGGGAGCCATACATGGGATAAAGCATTTAGGAGCTGCCTCTGTCCATCAGTATTTCATGAAGCAGTCTGGGGTAATTTTCTGTTTCCCATCCATAGATTCAAATTGCTCTTGAATATGGATGGGGGTGAGCTTTGTTTTACATTGATGGGGAGTTTGTTCCAGAGTATCAGTATCCTCTGCAAGATAAACATCTCGCAACAAACAACTCTGTTGATGTTGCAGAAGAGGTTTTGATCCCCAGACTGGGTATTTCTAATGACATTTTACTTCCAGATATGCAGTAAATCCATCAGTATTTGGTCAGAAGATGCCTTTTATGTCAAACACAGGTCATCTCTTAGCAGTCTGTATGATACTGTAGTGACAGGGCTTTGAATCTGACCATGTAGGACATATTGTTTAGACCTTGTATCTTTTTAGTAAGGTGTTTCTGTGGGCTTGTCAGTTGCTGCATGTGTCTGGCCAGATACATGCAAAAGGGGTATTATACTCAATGACTGGCCTAATGAGGGCTGAGTAAAGGAGGACAATGACATCCCTAGATCTAGACACAATTATGACAATGGATACATGTTGATCGAACGTTCGGTCACTGTCCACATAAGTTCTCAAATCCTGAACAACTGGGTCAATTCTTAGGGGAATATTGTCAATGTGGCAGTTCTCCAGGGTAGATGACTTGCCAAAGGATATGATAATGCATTTTTGGCATTTAGTTTCAGTCTATGATTTTGGCACCAGTTATTTATATTGGACAAAACGTCCTGCAGGATGGCTAAATCATTTAGGGATCTAGTAACTGCTCATAGTTTGCAGTCATCTTCAAACTTAGCTAGTGTGAGCCCTTTGTAATGGCTTTTATTTCAGAGAAGTAGATGTCAAACAGGCCAGGTCCAAGCACAGAACCCTGGGGAACTCCACTGATGACTGGTTTCTTTGTGAAGATAACTTTCCCTGTTTTGATTTCCTGCATGATATCTGTGAGCCAGTTGGCAATCCATGCAACACAGGGATTTATTCCCAGTTTATTTAGCTTTTCTACTATTCCTGAGGGACTATGTTAAAATAATGAATTACCATAAAGTCGAGTTGCAAAACGGTAAGACAGAAATGACGGAAGTTTATATTCATGAACATCAGTATCGTCATAAATTTCCCCCTGGTAAGCAAACAATCTGGCAACAAAACTTAAAAAAACAAACTGAAACAAATAAACCCTACCCAACTGGGGGCCTTCACCCCCTACAACCCCCAATTAAATATACCAACTCTGAGATTGCACTACAGTGGAGAAAAGGGCAACATTCACTACATTCACCAACTGACTCCTTTTGTGACAAAAACTTACAACAATCTGGATGCTAACGAATGCAAACTTTCATGGTTTCTGTCTCACCATTTTGTAACTCAGTGTTATGGTAATTCTTTTGGCACTCCAAGCACCTTTATTAAGCCAAAAATTATCTATATAAATGCTTAACTTTGATCACCATATTTTCATCTTAACTAGGAAGACTTCATCAGATGCTATATCAAACTAAAGTATAACAACCTTAAATATGTTCAAATCTCCCATTCTACCAATAATTTCATCCTATCAATAATTATCCCACCAATGAAATGGTTATCTGGCTCCATGTACATAAATTAAATACATTATATTAGAAAGCCGTGTATTGTATGATCATCCCACAGCCTCTATAAATCTCATTTTACAATTCTTAAAATGTATGTTGAATGCAACACCATTAAAATATCATTTTATAATACTTTGCTACATTAACTTTCAAGAAACACATTAAAAAGACTTAAAAAAGTGGTTCTTTACCCTGTAACACTGTGTCAGTGATCCGAGGCTTCATAGAAATGGACTTTCATTGAAGTTGTCTCACAGTTTTGAGTTTCCGGGAAAGGTAAATTTGTTGATCTAAAGTAGACCATATATATTTCTTCTATATAATTTGATCCTACCCTTTTCTAAAGATTCAGATTCCAGTTGTTTTATCTTTATTACTATAGTCACTACTTTCAGTAAAGCTGGATTAGACTGTTCCATTTTCTAGTAGTTGCTTTTTTTGGCAGCCATCATGATTAGACTCAGCAAGGCCTTACTATGCCTAGGCAATTCCAATTCAGTATCATAGCTCAAAAATAATTTCCTTAGTTACACCAGTTTGCTCACGCAGTATCTCTAACAGAGCAGTCTGCAGGGAATCTTTAAAGTCTGCTAACTCATTACACTCCCAGAAAATATGTTCCCAATTACCTCTTTCTTCCCCATCACACCTCCAACATTTGGTATCTAACTGAGGAAAAATTCTTTGGAGTGTACTCAGGGTACAAAAATACCTATGTAAACACTTCCAAGCAAACATCCAAAATCTTCTAGACTTTGTTGCATATCTGGGAGACATTCATATATCACCCCACTGGTTCTTTGTGAGTTGCTTATCCAGTCTCTCTTCCCAATCCTTTCTAATCTCCTCTGATTGATTATTATACTTATCATGCAAGATTTTGTATGCTGTACTAATTATTCCTTTTTAACAGCAGTTACTGCTCTAGATTCTACTAAAACTTTACCGTTGCTGATATTTTGCTTAGGATGCCCCTATTTCTTTCTCTTTGCCTATACTCTGATATCAATTCTTGATAGGGAAGACAATCTCTTGCCTGCAGTCCATATAAATTGTTGGCCTCTTCCTATTCTATTACCTTTCCCTCACTAATTATTTGCTCCCAATACATTAGTTCTTTTGCCAGTTTTCTTCAATAAATTCCAACCCCCTCTTGTCTATTGTCTTTTTCCCTAATTGTAGTCATTTTTATTGGTAGAATCTCCTTTCTCCATTCCTGTGTTGGCTTAGTTCTTAGAATACTTCCTGCTACTTTATGAATATAATACTCATACTTATTGTTATTCTCCTTAAGGTTCTGCATTCAAAATATCAATCTCTCTTTGTGTCTTGAGCTTCTCCCTGTTTCGTCATCATTCCTTTCCACTTTGAGTTAAAGGTTTCTGCTTGTATTATGTATAGCAGCCTTAACTGTGTATCTCTGAAAGGGTCTATGTTAAATAATCTAAGGTACAAAATCACGTGTACCTTTTTATCACACGTAAATGTCGACTGTCCTCTTGAGTGAATGGCCACATCATCGATTTCATTCCAAGGAAAAGAAATTGGTTGGCTGTTATTTTAGATCTGTCCTTTTTCCCCACTGTAGTGCAATCTTGGAGTTAGTATATTTAGTTGGGGGGTGTGGGGGCACAGCCCCCCCACATTTGGGGGTGTGGGTGGTGAAGTGCCCCACTTAATAGTGTTTGTTATATTGTGTCATGGGTTGTTGGACTACCAATTTCTTTCCCTTGGAAAGAAATTGATGATGTGGATATTCGGTGAAGAGGGCATTCAACAATTATGTGTCGATCAATGGGTATTCGTGATTGTGTATCTTTGAGATTATAATATAGACCCTCTCTGAAATACCTCTTCAAATCAGGAAATTCCAAACTGCCTTGTCCAATTGGAAGAATCAGCTTATCCCATTTGATTCTTACTGTCTTTCCATCCCAGATAAAAGTATTCAGCTTTTTATTAATTGCTATCCACAACTTCCCCTCTGGTTGATAAAAATATGCCTGACTTGTGTATAAAACTAAAGGGGCTAAAACATTCTAACTGCTTGTAACTTGCTATCCATATCCATATAACAAAACTTCCAATTTTTCAGCTTTTGTATTATCTTTTTCTAGTCTCTTCCCACATATCCTTAACTGCCACATCAGAATAATTTTAAATCCATACTCTTAAGTACTTTATTTTTTCATGTCCCCATAAATATGGATATTGCTGAACCGATTTGTGTGTGGGTACATAATTTACAGCTATTACCTTTGTTTTACCTTCATTAATTTTGTATCTCAAAAAGATTTGTAACTGCCTCAACATGTTCAACAGCAATGAAAGGTCCTTTTTTGGTTTTATCAGGAATAAAATATTATCATCTGCAAACAGAGTTGGGTTTTCTTGACTACCATAACAATTATATCCTTGAATTTCTGAGCCTCTTATTTTCTTTGTCAGTGGTTCAAAATATAGTTCAAATAACAACTAGGAAAGAGGACACCCCTGCCTGGTTCCTCAAATTATCAGACAGGAACCCACACACTTTAATTTTCACTTTGGAATTCTCATATATCCTCCTAATCAAACTTATACATTGTATCAGGAAATGGAAATGCTTACATTGTCCTGCTCACAAACTCCCAGCTTTCTCTGCATAAAGACACCAACAACAGTGGTATTTGTTTACATTCAGATTCCCTCTGGATCATCAATGTTCTGCTAATGTTGTCAAATGTTTGCCTCCCCTCCACAAAACCACACTGATCCATATCTATCAATGCTGGCATCATCTTTGCCATTCTTTTAGCCATTATAGACATAAACATGGTTTGGGATTGAAATTGGCCTGTATGAAACTGGATCTGATGGGACTTTACCCTCTTTACATATTAAAGCCACTACTGCTTTCTTCCAGAATATTGGTGGCTCTCCTCCTCTTAAGATACTGTTAAACAAAACCTTCCAGATCTTTATTAGCTTTTTCCCTCCTAGCTTCCAAACTTCCACAGGAATTCCATCTATTCCTGGGGACTTTCCTGTGGATTGGTTATACATCACCATTTGTATCTCATCACCTCCTATCCTAACTGTTAGCAACTGATCCTCATCTACCTCTAACCTTGGCATTTTTAATTCTTACATAAACCTTTACATTTGTACTTTTTCTTGATCTCCATATTTCTCTACTTCATACAGACTTTCATAAAATGTCCAAAATATTTCTAGCACTTCTACAGGATCTCTTGTTACCTTCCTTGTTATAGGCTCCCTAAACATGGCAACAACCATTTTTACTTTCAGTTGCCTGAGTAGTTGCAATAAAAGTTTTTGTGCTCTGGCATAATTATCAAAAACAGTTGCTTAACAGCAATCTTTTTAAACTTGTGCATATTATTGAGGTAATCCTTTATTTTCTGTTTAACATTCTGCAATTGCTCCTCTTCTTGTTCTGTGAGATTCCCCCTATTCTGCAATACCTTAATATTTGTCAATCGCTCTAAATAATTATTGTTACTTTTTAGTGATATCCCTCTTTCTTTTATTTCCACCTTATTTTTAAACTCTAGTTTAATTTTATCCCACTCCGTAGCTATATTTTCAGAAGAAATTTCTATCTTCTCTAATAACTCCCAAATAATTTTCACAACCCATTCCTTAAATTCCTTTCTTTTCAACAGATATATGGGAAATACACCACTGTCTCATTTTATTTCATTACCCTGTGTTTTTACTTTAGTTGTTATTGGCACATGATCTGAAATAGTTATTGGATGTGTATCAAAACTTTCAATTAAATGCACATATTCCTGTGAAATGTAAGTTCTGTCTAGCCTAGCCCAGTTTTTATGTCTTGGGGAATAATACATCAATTCACTTTGAACTCCCAATACTGAATTCATATCTTCCATGCCAAATACTTTCATAAATTTCTTCAAAAATCTACACTCCTTTGTTATATTTACCTTCACTGCTACAAATCAAATTCCATTCCCCACCTATAAGTAATATTTCCTACTCAAAACTGATTATTTCTCCCAGAATTTTCTTAAGCTCTGTTATAGCATTTTATGTGGAATATAAATACATCAGTGTAATCCTCCTCCCTTGCCAGTAGCCACTTAGTACTACAAATCTACCATTATTATCTTTTTTATCCTCTTCTATCACTATTGGAGTTCCTCTTGCCATTAATATAAGTACAGCTCTTTTACTTTGTCCCGGGTATTTCTCTGAATAGCCATCCTGAAAACTTTCTTTATCAAATTCACATGTTCAGTTATTTCTAAATGTGTCTTCTGCAGCATAGCTATTTGCACTCTACATTTTTTAAATATAGTTCACTACGTATGTGTGTGTGTGTGTGTGTGTGTGTGTGTGTGAGAGAGAGAGAGAGAGAGAGAGAGACTATTAGCATTTAAAGATAATACAGAAAGCATCATTATGTTAAAAGTTATTATTCCCACCTTTTATTTGTTCCAGCTTTTGTGTTACTTGCACACCCTAATGTTTGGCAGATTGATCTTTTATACAGTTATTTCTTGTCATATCCATTTGAGCCTATGTCACATCTTACAAAATGTTTTGTTTTATTGAAAGCCCTCAAAAAACCCACTTACACCCCCAGTACACCCCTAAAATCTATTAACGTAATACTAACACACAAAACTATGTACATCTTCAAATATTGAAGTTTTACCCACTTAATAGGAGCAATTGTCCCAAACTGTAAATGAAGGTTATCCATGCTAAGACACATGCTACAGCCTGTGCTTCTGCTAAGTGTTTTTGTTTTTGTTTTTGTTTTTTTCTGGTTTTATCTTATATTTTTTGCTTTCCCAGAATGAGAACACACTTAAATGATTTCAGAAAACATTATCTTCTAGGCATTGAAATAAAGCCATTAAAAGAAAGAAGTGTTCTGCTTTTATTGCTCTTTGTCAAATAATCACCATGGAGACATGAGAACCAGATACAGAGTTGTATAAAATTATTAATTTATTTGCTAGAGGAAACCTTTATTATATTTAATGTTCTTCATTATTTATTTGATTTCTGTTAAAACATGTTACTAGATAAAGCCAAGGGCCTTAATCCAGTCATTCCCCTATGCAAGAATGAGAAAAAGTGTGTACTTTTTTCTTGTATCATACTTTTTGACCAGACTTTTCTTGTCTTTTTTTTTACATTGCAGTGCTTCCATTTCTTAAAAATGAATAAGGAGAAAGAGAAAAGAAGGGAAAAACAGGGGCACCTACTTACTTTAGTATTCCTGTTACACTTGAAAATAAATGAGCACATTTTACTTTATAGGATGTAGATTATATCATATAATATAAAAATATTGCTAAGAACAAAATTTTGTTTTACCAACAGTTAAGTCTCTTCCTTCACTTTCCCTGTTCTAAGTTTTCCTCCAACATTAATGAGATGAAGAAGGGCATATGCTTTAGAGTCCGCTACAAGTTTAACAAAGTCAAAAAAGGTCAATATTTCCAGGTATTCTTATTCTGTCATGTTTCACAAATATAATTAATACTTTCTATCCCACATTTATCTGTAAATTCATAATTTGCTGGTTTTATTCCTGTTTATCTCCATCTCCCAAATCTAGTCTTTGCTTAATTTCCAACATACTCTCTGTTCTTCTGGTCGACTCTTGTGTTTTTTTCTGTCTGTCAATTATTTTATTGAAACATTGGAAAAGGTTTCACTGGCACAGTTTCTCTGTGGTTTTTATTACTGGAAGAACAAGAAGTAAAATCTCCTTCTGTTTCACAGCTCACTTTTTGCTGGACAAACTTTTGTATTTCCTATTTAGCATGTTCTGGAGCAAAAAATGATTTTGTCCCCCAGGAAAGAATGTTCTGAAGATAGCTGGGCACAGCAGTTTAAATCTCATGCCTGCTTCTTTGACATGCCCTGATTAGTGGAATAAATTTACTCATCTTCTGCCTGGTGTTCAGGGACTAATCACTTTACACAAACACTCTACTGTCTCCCACTTTTAGTACTTTGCCCTTCTTCCAGTTTTGTCAGAATCAACTCCTTCTGCTGGTAGGATTACATCTTTACTATTAAAGGTCTAAGTTGCTTTCTCATGGCCAGATTTGGCACATGCTCATGATGTGCCATTTCAATTAACAACTCCTGCTATGGAATACTAGTCCAGTTGCTTATTTGTGCTTTCATAAAATTAATACAGTCTGTTCCTTCATGCTTCTCTGGTACAGTAGAAAATCTCAAGATTTCCCTATGTGCTCTGGCCTCTAATTCTATTATTTATTGAAACATCTCTTTTTGAGCAGTTTCATATTTAGCCAGCATTTTCTTCATTTTGACCTATGATTTTTGCAGTTTTATCACCTCATCTGAATATCTGTTTAAAGCTTCTTCCATTTTTTTGCAGCATTTTGTTGTTTGACTTGGCATACTCCATCAGTGTTTCATTTATTTTAATGAGGTCTGAGTACATGTGACTTATTTTTTCCCTCTAGGTTACTGGAAGTCATGTCTTTCCCCATAGCTGGAGCTTGCACTTTTTGTGGAACAGCTGCAGAATTATTCCCAGTCAGTGTTTTTTTCCTCACCTTTTGTGATTGATTTTCTTTCAGGTTCTCTGAATTTCTTTTTTTGCTGGCATCCAGGCAGTGCACTTACTAGCCAGTTACTGAAAGTTACCCAAAAATAAGAGTTCCCTGGCTCTCTCTTCTGAGTTTCTATTTTCACACTGGGAGAGCTAAAATTAAGCTGTTACTAATGTGCAACCATCTTGGAAGTCCTCCAAGCAGGACAACCACATTAGCCGCTGAGTCAGAGAATGAATGAAAGTTTCTAGGATCATTTTGAAAGTGCTGAACGCTAATTGGGTGCCACGATGTAAGAATAAGGATATTGACAAGTCTGATATCATCCACTTGCTCCTGGAAAGCTATGTTCACTAAGCCAAATATATATTGATAGAAAAGAAAACAAACCATATTAACATTTTTTGCCAATTACACACATTATTCATTACAAGTTTTCTTTCTTTATAATAACTGTCTTTCAGTCTAACTTTATATAAATCACTTAATCCCTGGCTTCTCTTAAACCTCACTCCTTCTCTTGAACATTATTGTGAATGTATTGTTCCCATGATTTATATTTATTTATATGTCATTTCTTTCTTTCCTTTTCCTAAAGATCCCCATAGCAGTTCTTTTATCCTTTTTTACAATATTCAGTACTTTAAATACAGTTGGTTTAGATTTTGATTTCCATTGATTACTGACTGCTTTTTTGGCAGCCAACAGAATTAAAGTTAATAAGGTTGCACTATGTCTAGGCAATTCAGATCCTGTTTCCCAGCTCAAACTAATAATTTCCTTAATTAAAGTCATTTGATCCCCTATATTTCTGACAGAGTACTCATTACACTCCCAAAAAACATGTTTCTACTTAACGCCTTCTTTTCTATCAACTCCCAACATGTCATCTACCTGAAGAAAAATTATTCAAAGTATGCTTGGGGTATAAAAATATATATTCCACAAATAACAGGATACCCAGGCAAACACTCTGCTTAAAACAAAAATAAAATCTAAACACATAAATCAAACAGAGTAACCCAATGGCTGTGTTCAGGTTCAAACAAAATTTATTAATAGATGTAAGCACTTTTGCAGTTCCATGAACTGCTTCATCAGACATTAAAATTCAAACTTTAGCCACACTTATATAAAAACAACAATTAAGCAACACTTAAAAAGCACATGCTTAAATATCATAATTAAACAGTCTTAAAAAGCAATGAATAATAAAACTGTAATCAAGTACCACAAATACACTACAAACACTAAACCAGTTTGAATAAAAATTCACCTTTGTAGAGGTCTAGATTTTAGTATAGGCTTCAGGGGAACTTTATCATTCAACCCCTTCCTTTTATTTGCTGACATTCTAATTATCCACCTACTCTCCCTTTTTACTGTCTTACTGATAGTATCCCCTAGCCTTTCACTTACCTCTACCTTATCAATAACTAAACATTTAAAACAATGCTTGTCACCATAATTCATAACATGTTTTGCTAATGCATTCATAGGAATTTTCTTAACTATATTATAATGATGCTCCCTTATCCAGTCTCTAAATCTTCTATTAGTTTTCTCTATATAAAAGGTATCCATTCACAAAATGGCATTTATTACAGGGTCTAGTAATCTTTATGACCTCAACATTTGCATCCCTTACTTTGTGGTAACATAAAATTCTCTTCAATGGTTTCATATTTTTAAAACTGAAATTTGATTGCAAAACCACTACAGCTTAATTTTTTTCATTGGCTATTAAAATTGGCCAACATTTCTTATATGTATCTAAAACCTGTCTAACATTACTTGAATAACATACTGGCATTCTCACTAAATTATTCCTAGTATGTTGTCTAACACCCATCACATCCTGTTCCAAAAATAGGGTCTGGCTTGTGTTCTTCTTAAATCTTTCACCTGTGTTAATGCAACATCCACTTTATGGGGGTGCTAACCTCTATCCGTAAATTTTATTGTCAGTTCACCCATTTCTTCCTCAAAATTAATATCATCATCACATGGCATAGATACCCTCACCCCCCTGCCCTTTAACTATATTATTAAATAGGATGCATACGTGTTCTATGCAATAGATTATTCCTATAACAAGTCTCTCTATGAATTCTGGTATTTATACCCTTTACCGTATCTCTTGTGATGCTTACATCTAAATAATATTTTTTTTTATTTGAAAAATCCATAGTAAACCTAAGAAAAGTGGTACTATTGTTAATATAATCATAAATACTTTTAACCCATCCTGGTTACCTCTCCATAATAAAAATACATCATCCACAAACCTATGATATAATAAAATTTGTTCATGAAAAGGACCTCTAACAATATGTTCATCTTCCCATGTTGTCATTACCAGGTTGGCGTAGTTATTTGCACATGATGTGCCCATAGCTACGCCATCCTTTTGTCCATATATTTCATGTTCAAACAGAAAGACATTGTTCTCTAATACAGTTTCCATGAGCAAACACAAAAATCAACAGTCTTACTGCTGAAATCACTATGTTACTCTAAATATTTATGTAACATGTTCAAACCTGTAATTTTTTATTACAGTTTTTATCATTCATTGTTTTTAAGAGTGTTTAATGATGGTATTTAAGCATGTGCTTTATAAGTAATATAAATAAATAACAGCTGAAATTTTATTTGTTTACATTGGTGTGTATATATATGCACACTTTTTGCATACAATATATATATTTATGTTTATTTATATATATATATATATATATATACTTTTACTATTTTTATTATATTTATATTTATGTGTAAAAACATTAGGGACTTTTTAATAATAACATATTCATGATTTTTAGTGCATTTATATATAAGTTTAATTCATACATATACATTCTCAAGAAACAGTATTTACAAAGGTTTCCATCTGACATTTAGAAATATTCTGGTAATGGTATTAAGCAATGGAGTGTATTCAGCTCTTTGTTGTTTGGTGCTTTAAATGTGGGTAATAAAATAAATACTGTTTTCTACCTTGGATTTACCTTATTGTGAGCTGTTTGCTATTACCAGCCTTTGGTGTTGCTGCCCTTGGACACATTTCTACAGTTTTTGGTTCGTAATTTTGGTTCGTGTGTTGTTTCTGTGGTTTGAGTACGATGGAGGCTTGTTCGAGCAGGTCCACCTCAGAAGGCAGCGCGACCGGTGCAATTCCTGTTACCGGGGATTTAACCCAGCTCACGGGTCAACTTACACAGCTTGTGCAACTGTTAACTCCCATTGGGCATGGTTTAAAAACCATTATTTCAGAGCAAAAGGAAGTTCTCAAAGCGGTCTCGGTGAGGATTGTTGCATCCGGTACAGCTCCCCCTGTACCTCCCACCAGCAATGGTGCAGTCCAGAAGCAAAGGAACGAGGCTCCTAACGTTACCGGAGTTGCAAAACTTTTGAACACTCCGTCCGTTTTTCGTGAGGATAGTGGGGAAACCTCAATTCCATGTCATCAACCTTCGATACCTCCTAGGGCTTCGTTGGACCCTTTACCGTTTCTGGAATGGGTTAATTTGAAACCAGCCTTTACGTTTTCAGCGCATACTAGGACTAATTCCACTGAAAGTATTAACTTTGAAGACAATTTGCGTTTCCTTGAGGACATTTTACGCAGGTACAAAAACCTTGTACTTGATAATATGTACTTGTCTGAATGTATAAACAAAAGTATAGTACCTAAGGGGTTAAGGGTATACAAGTACCCCAATCATGTTATACAGGGTAGTGAATTTCATACCGATTTGGTTAAAGCTTTTGACAAATGTGGCCTTGACATAGTTCGGGCAATTATAAAAAGGAATGAGAATGAGATTCAGACTTTAACCGAACAGATTTACAAATGTAATGAACGTATTACTGATGACCTATTGTTTACAGTTGAATCTTACAACATTAAATATCAGGAGGTTCGCAAACGTATAGACAAGCATTGTGACATTGTCATTAAAAGAAAATATAACAAACTCAGTAGGGACCTTAGGGAATATAGGGAAGGAAGACAATACCCTCATCCACCTCAAACTAGAAATACACATTCTAATTACTCTAACAATTCTTGGAATAGGGAAGAAACTATGTATAGGGACCAACCCACTTCCCCTATTTTGGTTGAAGAGGAAAGTATTGAACAGATTGACACACAGAATCAACCACATGATGAGGGTGATTTTTTACCAAGGAGATCGGAGCGCATTCGGAACCAACAAGGGGGGCCACCATACCCATTATATCCGATTTTTGCACAGGGAAAGGAGAAACGAATGCAGGGGTGGAAGAGGAACACCAACCTGGACTGGCAATAAATGATGATATCTCTGTTGTCAGTATTGGTTTACACAAATGTTACAGTAGGAGTGGTTATCACATCTACAACTACAGTGACATTCCGGTCACCAGTACCTGTTTTGATTTATTCACTAAGGGGTTTCAATTTGTTCCAACTAGAGGTAGTGCATTAGTTAATACCATTTTGGATTTAAAAATGTTTACCCGTAAACTGAATTTGGAACATTTATTTGGGCATACCCCAATGGCCCCAAGTTTATTACTTAAAAAATCTAGTACATTTTACCCCCCACTGCATCCCCAACTTAGCAATTTAGAAGCTAGGATTGAGAAATTAATTCGCCAAGAGTTGTCTGAAGGAAATTTTGACCATAATTTAAGTTATCAAGAAAATCAATTATTGTATGATTTGGCACATAACCACCATTTGAGGGTTATGCAACCAGACAAAGGTGGGGGTACTGTATTTATGAACCAGATAATGTAAGAAAGTAAAATGAATGACATTTTGTATGACTCTAACAGATATACATTGACATCTATTAATGAGGTATTCCTATCTTATCAAAAGATTGATTTGGCTATCAAGGATATGCTTGACCAGAAGGTTATTGAATTTGATACCTACTCCTTTTTGGAAACCCCTTTTCCCAGGGTGCCTACCATATTTGGGATACCTAAAGTGCACAAATGTGTTGAGGACCCTCCCTTAAGACCTATTGTGGCAGCTCAAGGTTCCAAGACCCATTCTATTTCAAAATTTTTGGATTGGAAACTTAAGTAGGTTTGGGGGAAGGAAACACACCTGCTTAAGGACTCTTGGGAATTCCTAAGTAAGATTACCCCAGAATTATATAGATCCAATCTTATATTTCTGACCATAGATGTTGTAGATTTATTTACGGTCATCCCTACTGAAATAGGATTAGAATGGATTGAGGAGGCACTTTGGGAATGTCCAGGAATTTCTAACAATGATGTTCACATGATTATTGGGCTCTTGGATCTGGTTTTGAAAAACAATTTTGTATTTTATGGTGGTGAATATTTCCAACAGACCAGTGGGGTATCTATGGGGGCAAATTGTGCACCTACCTATGCCGATATCATTATGGCTGTTTGGGAGAAAAAATTTATTCACAATTGCGAGTTTGCAGTAAACTGGATTCATTACTCGATATTCCTGGATGATATTTGCATCTTTTGGATTGGCCCTATGGAGACTATTAAATTATTTCTTTCCTACATTAATTCTACCACCTCTTTTTTAAAGTTTACCCACCAGGTTTCACAAGGGATGGTAAACTATTTGGATGTAACCATTAGTAAAAATTCATTTGGGTTTAGTTCTAAAGTATACAAGAAGCCCACCTTTTCAAATAGTTACCTACACTTCTTTAGTTCCCACCCAGGATTTCAAAAGAGGGGTATTATTAAAGGGCAGTTTGTTAGGGTGTCACGCATGACATCACAGGATTCACAATTTGCTCTTGAGTGTGATATACTTTCTTCCATGTTTTCCGAAAGAGGTTATCCCAAACATCTTATTGATTCAGTCAAAGAGGAGGTTACACAAGGAAGACCAGATAGATTTAAGCCTATTTTGGGGCAAGGTTACCTCGAATTAGGGGCAAAACAGAGGAATAACAGTCAGACCCTTGAGAATGATCCTTTTCTTTTTGTTACTGAATACAGTGCCAATGTTGCTAAACTTACCAATATCATTGAGAAAGAGTTCAACATGTTTCAGGACATTACAGATCTAAGCAGTTTCAAGGATAAAAGGGTAAAAACAGTTTACAGGAAAGGATTTAACATTAAAAGAATTTTGGAGCAGGAAATTTCACCCCAGTATGTGAAGGACCCAAAGAAAGGGACTTATAAATGTGGGCGATGCTCACAATGCAAGTATATTTTAAATCAAGATAAGGTTTACTTGGAAAGTAGAAATAGGATGATTTCATCTAAAAAATTTTATAATTGTCTTTCCTTTGGGGTTGTTTATTTGGCAGTGTGTCAGTCCTGCCAATCATTTTATGTTGGAAAGACTGAAAGACCCCTTCGTAGACGCGTGTACGAACATTATTATGATATAAAGAAGGGGAATTCTAACAATGCACTTTACAAGCACACTAACACATGTGAGGGGGCAGTGTTTTTATTCTTTGTTTTAGATTCAGTGTCCAAAGACTCTAGGGGTGGACCCTGGGAAGTTAGATTGTGCCATCAAGAAACATACTGGCAGATTCTTTTAGAATCCAACCACTTCCCAGGGTTGAATGACTCTATATCTATTGTTCCATATTTGAAACTTAGAGCACAAATGATCTAGGTATTGATTAATATGTGTGTATAAAAATAAATAAATAAAAAATAAATAACAGCTGAAATTTTATTTGTTTACATTGGTGTATATATATATATATACACACTTTTTGCATACAATATATATATTTATGTTTATTTATATATATATATATATATATATATATATATATATATATATATATATATACTTTTACTATATTTATTCTATTTATATTTATGTGTAAAAACATTAGGGACTTTTTAATAATAACATATTCATGATTTTTAGTGCATTTATATATAAGTTTAATTCATACATATACATTCTCAAGAAACAGTATTTACAAAGGTTTCCATCTGACATTTAGAAATATTCTGGTGATGGTATTAAGCAATGGAGTGTATTCAGCTCTTTGTTGTTTGGTGCTTTAAATGTGGGTAATAAAATAAATACTGTTTTCTACCTTGGATTTACCTTATTGTGAGCTGTTTGCTATTACCAGCCTTTGGTGTTGCTGCCCTTGGACACATTTCTACAGTTTTTGGTTCGTAATTTTGGTTTGTGTGTTGTTTCTGTGGTTTACCTACAGTTAAGTCTCTTCCTTCACTTTCCCTGTTCTAAGTTTTCCTCCAACATTAATGAGATGAAGAAGGGCATATGCTTTAGAGTCCGCTACAAGTTTAACAAAGTCAAAAAAGGTCAATATTTCCAGGTATTCTTATTCTGTCATGTTTCACAAATATAATTAATACTTTCTATCCCACATTTATCTGTAAATTCATAATTTGCTGGTTTTATTCCTGTTTATCTCCATCTCCCAAATCTAGTCTTTGCTTAATTTCCAACATACTCTCTGTTCTTCTGGTCGACTCTTGTGTTTTTTCTGTCTGTCAAGCATTTTATTGAAACATTGGAAAAGGTTTCACTGGCACAGTTTCTCTGTGGTTTTTATTACTGGAAGAACAAGAAGCAGAATCTCCTTCTGTTTCACAGCTCACTTTTTGCTGGACAAACTTTTGTATTTCCTATTTAGCATGTTCTGGAGCAAAAAATGATTTTGTCCCCCCAGGAAAGAATATTCTGAAGATAGCTGGGCACAGCAGTTTAAATCTCATGCCTGCTTCTTTGACATGCCCTGATTAGTGGAATAAATTTACTCATCTTCTGCCTGGTGTTCAGGGACTAATCACTTTACACAAACACTCTACTGTCTCCCACTTTTAGTACTTTGCCCTTCTTCCAGTTTTGTCAGAATCAACTCCTTCTGCTGGTAGGATTACATCTTTACTATTAAAGGTCTAAGTTGCTTTCTCATGGCCAGATTTGGCACATGCTCATGATGTGCCATTTCAATTAACAACTCCTGCTATGGAATACTAGTCCAGTTGCTTATTTGTGCTTTCATAAAATTAATACAGTCTGTTCCTTCCTGCTTCTCTGGTGCAGCAGAAAATCTCAAGATTTCCCTATGTGCTCTGGCCTCTAATTCTATTATTTATTGAAACATCTCTTTTTGAGCAGTTTCATATTTAGCCAGCATTTTCTTCATTTTGACCTATGATTTTTGCAGTTTTATCACCTCATCTGAATATCTGTTTAAAACTTCTTCCATTTTTTTGCAGCATTTTGTTGTTTGACTTGGCATACTCCATCAGTGTTTCATTTATTTTAATGAGGTCTGAGTACATGTGACTTATTTTTTCCCTCTAGGTTACTGGAAGTCATGTCTTTCCCCATAGCTGGAGCTTGCACTTTTTGTGGAACAGCTGCAGAATTATTCCCAGTCAGTGTTTTTTCCTCACCTTTTGTGATTGATTTTCTTTCAGGTTCTCTGAATTTCTTTTTTTGCTGGCATCCAGGCAGTGCACTTACTAGCCAGTTACTGAAAGTTACCCAAAAATAAGAGTTCCCTGGCTCTCTCTTCTGAGTTTCTATTTTCACACTGGGAGAGCTAAAATTAAGCTGTTACTAATGTGCAACCATCTTGGAAGTCCTCCAAGCAGGACAACCATATTAGCCGCTGAGTCAGAGAATGAATGAAAGTTTCTAGGATCATTTTGAAAGTGCTGAACGCTAATTGGGTGCCATTATGTAAGAATAAGGATATTGACAAGTCTGATATCATCCACTTGCTCCTGGAAAGCTATGTTCACTAAGCCAAATATATATTGATAGAAAAGAAAACAAACCATATTAACATTTTTTGCCAATTACACACATTATTCATTACAAGTTTTCTTTCTTTATATAACTGTCTTTCAGTCTAACTTTATATAAATCACTTAATCCCTGGCTTCTCTTAAACCTCACTCCTTCTCTTGAACATTATTGTGAATGTATTGTTCCCATGATTTATATTTATTTATATGTAATTTCTTTCTTTCCTTTTCCTAAAGATCCCCATAGCAGTTCTTTTATCCTTTTTTACAATATTCAGTACTTTAAATACAGTTGGTTTAGATTTTGATTTCCATTGATTACTGACTGCTTTTTTGGCAGCCAACAGAATTAAAGTTAATAAGGTTGCACTATGTCTAGGCAATTCAGATCCTGTTTCCCAGCTCAAACTAATAATTTCCTTAATTAAAGTCATTTGATCCCCCTATATTTCTGACAGAGTACTCATTACACTCCCAAAAAACATGTTTCTACTTAACGCCTTCTTTTCTATCAACTCCCAACATGTCATCTACCTGAAGAAAAATTATTCAAAGTATGCTTGGGGTATAAAAATATATATTCCACAAATAACAGGATACCCAGGCAAACACTCTGCTTAAAACAAAAATAAAATCTAAACACATAAATCAAACAGAGTAACCCAATGGCTGTGTTCAGGTTCAACCAAAATTTATTAATAGATGTAAGCACTTTTGCAGTTCCATGAACTGCTTCATCAGATATTAAAATTCAAACTTTAGCCACACTTATATAAAAACAACAATTAAGCAACACTTAAAAAGCACATGCTTAAATATCATAATTAAACAGTCTTAAAAAGCAATGAATAATAAAACTGTAATCAAGTACCACAAATACACTACAAACACTAAACCAGTTTGAATAAAAATTCACCTTTGTAGAGGTCTAGATTTTAGTATAGGCTTCAGGGGAACTTTATCATTCAACCCCTTCCTTTTATTTGCTGACATTCTAATTATCCACCTACTCTCCCTTTTTACTGTCTTACTGATAGTATCCCCTAGCCTTTCACTTACCTCTACCTTATCAATAACTAAACATTTAAAACAATGCTTGTCACCATAATTCATAACATGTTTTGCTAATGCATTCATAGGAATTTTCTTAACTATATTATAATGATGCTCCCTTATCCAGTCTCTAAATCTTCTATTAGTTTTCTCTATATAAAAGGTATCCATTCACAAAATGGCATTTATTACAGGGTCTAGTAATCTTTATGACCTCAACATTTGCATCCCTTACTTTGTGGTAACATAAAATTCTCTTCAATGGTTTCATATTTTTAAAACTGAAATTTGATTGCAAAACCACTACAGCTTAAATTTTTTCATTGGCTATTAAAATTGGCCAACATTTCTTATATGTATCTAAAACCTGTCTAACATTACTTGAATAACATACTGGCATTCTCACTAAATTATTCCTAGTATGTTGTCTAACACCCATCACATCCTGTTCCAAAAATAGGGTCTGGCTTGTGTTCTTCTTAAATCTTTCACCTGTGTTAATGCAACATCCACTTTATGGGGGTGCTAACCTCTATCCGTAAATTTTATTGTCAGTTCACCCATTTCTTCCTCAAAATTAATATCATCATCACATGGCATAGATACCCTCACCCCCTGCCCTTTAACTATATTATTAAATATGTGCATAGGATGCATACGTGTTCTATGCAATAGATTATTCCTATAACAAGTCTCTCTATGAATTCTGGTATTTATACCCTTTACCGTATCTCTTGTGATGCTTACATCTAAATAATATTTTTTTTATTTGAAAAATCCATAGTAAACCTAAGAAAAGTGGTACTATTGTTAATATAATCATAAATACTTTTAACCCATCCTGGTTACCTCTCCATAATAAAAATACATCATCCACAAACCTATGATATAATAAAATTTGTTCATGAAAAGGACCTCTAACAATATGTTCATCTTCCCATGTTGTCATTACCAGGTTGGCGTAGTTATTTGCACATGATGTGCCCATAGCTACGCCATCCTTTTGTCCATATATTTCATGTTCAAACAGAAAGACATTGTTCTCTAATACAGTTTCCATGAGCAAACACAAAAATCAACAGTCTTACTGCTGAAATCACTATGTTACTCTAAATATTTATGTAACATGTTCAAACCTGTAATTTTTGATTACAGTTTTTATCATTCATTGTTTTTAAGAGTGTTTAATGATGGTATTTAAGCATGTGCTTTATAAGTGTTGATTGATTAATTGTTGTTTCTATATAAGTGTGGCTAAAGGTTGGAATTTAAATGGATCTAAAACTAAGGGGACTAAAACATTTTCTATATTTCATGTTCAAACAGAAAGGCATTGTTCTCTAATACAATTTCCATGAGCAAATACAAAAAAATCAACAGTCTTACTACTGAAATCACTGTTACTCTAAATATTTATGTAACATGTTCAAACCAGTCATGTTTGTAATTTTTGTAATTTGTAATTTTTGATTACAGTTTTTATTATTCATTGTTTTTAAGAGTGCTTAATGATGGTATTTAAGCATGTGCTTTTTAAGTGTTGATTAATTAATTGTTGTTTCTATACAAGTGTGGCTAAAGGTTTGAATTGAAATGGATCTAAAACTAAGGGGACTAAAAACATTTTCACTGTTTCTGTCTTACCAGCCATATCCATAAACATGAGCTTCAAGTTTCTTCCTTTTTGTATTATCTTTTCTTCAGTCCCTTCCCACATATCCTTTGCTACCATAACATAATCTTTTTAATCCATACTCCTAGATAGTTCATCTTATCATGTGCCCATAAATATGTGTATTGCTGAACCAATTTGTGCTTGAGTACATAATTTACAACTATAGCCTTTGTTTTGTCTTCATTAATTTTGTATCTTGAAAACACTTGAAACTGTTTCCAAATGTTCCACAATACTGATATATCATTTTCTGGATTTGTGAAGTGCAAAATAATACCATTTGCAAATAAATCCAATTTTCTCGATGACCAAACTAATGATATTCTTGAATTTCTGAATTCCTTGCTTTCTTTACCAGTGCTCTAAATGTAAAGCAGCTAACAAATGGGAAACAGGATGCACCTGCCCAGTTTCTCTGTTCAAATACAACTTATTGGAGAGGAACCCTCCCACCTTAATGCTTCCATTGCCCTACTCATAAAATCCCTGCTTACTCTGTTGACAACTTTCTCTGCATCAGGATCCACTAACAAAATGAATATTTTCTTACATTCTGCTTCCTTCTGGATCACCATTGCTCTGTTAGTGTTGTCAAATGTTTGCCTTCCCGCCATAAAATGACATTGATTTATATCTATCAATTCTGGTAACAACCATTGGCATTCCTTTAGCTAGTATACACATAAACACTTTATAATCATGGTTTAAAATTGAAATGGGTCTACATGAGGCTAGATCTGATGGGTCCTTACCCTCTTTGAGTGATACAGCCACAACAGTTTTCCTGAAAGATGCTGTTTTCCCTGCTTTTAAAATACTATTAAACAAAATCTTCCAGATCTTTATCACTTTCTTCTCTCCTAACTTCCCTATTCCACAGGAATACCATCTGTTCCTGGAAACTACCCTTCAGATTAATTATGCATCACCATTTTTATCTCATCTTCTCCTATCTTAAATATCATCTTCCTTTAATCTTAAGTCTTCTGTAGATCATAGGATCATAGGAAGTTACCAGGCTATTGACCCTGAGGCCCTTACAAGCTTAGCCAAGAATTCAGCCCATGTTCCAACAAGTCAGCATCCTATGCCACTGTCAAGTAAGGACACAGGTAGAATCTCATGGATCTAGTTTCTGTTCCCCATCCAGCTATCCAGGTTACTCTTAAAATGGTTTAATGAGGCACTCTACTTTATGTGGAGAAGGAGTCTATTCCAAAAAAGGGGGAGTTTCTGGAACAAAAATCTGTCCTGCCAACAAGTCCTATTGATCTCACAGACCAGGATGAGGTCACGAGTGCAGCTTACTCAAGTGGAGCTTGACTTGTGGATATGCAGCAATCCCATCAGGGCAGGCACTGAGATTGCTTTGTATGTCAGACAGAAATTACCTCTGAGGAGTCTGTAGGAGACTGAGTAGAGGGACAGGGCTTTTAGCCTATCTGTGTAGGGTAGATGTTTGAGGCCCTGGATTCTTCGGGTGAGTAAATATGGAAAAATATTTACATTTGTGCACTTCCTTGGTTTCCATATTTCTCTAATTTGCACAAATTTTCATAAAATATCTGAAATATATTTATCTAAAGGATCTCTGATTATTTTTCTTGTCATGGGTTTCCTAAGTTTGGTAACAACCTTTTCTATTTTCTGTTGCCTAAATTGCTGTGCAAAATATTCACTAAATCCTAATATTAAATACAGTGCAGAACAAGATAGTATTATTGGCTGAGTTTAAAAAAACGCATATTTTTTCTTCTGCATCTATTGCATTCACTAGATGGATGAGCTAAAACAGTTCCAACATGTATGTGCAATGCAAAAACAGCAAGTTTTTCCCAGGGTCTATATTAGATCAGCGAATGCTTAAACAAGCGAACGCTGATTGATCGACCTTATTTAAGCGAATGTTCAAAACATCGAAGCAACAGAAACCCAAATTTTTTCCTAGGGAAAGAATTCGGTTGTCCATTTCTGTTGCTTTGATATTTTCAGTGCTGTGGTGGAAAGTTACGGGTTGGTTTCAGGTAAGTGTGCAATTGTGTGGATGTGAGTGTTAGGGTGGGTTATGTGAGTTAGGGTTAGGGCGTGGGTTAGGTATGTGTGTGATTGTGTGGACGTGAGGGTTAGGGTGGGTTTAGGTGAGTTAGGATTAGGGAGAGGGTGAGGTGAGTGTGCGATAGTGATGGACTTTAGGGTTAGGGTTTGGGTTAATGTAAGTGGATAGTTAGTGGTGTTTGCATAGTTTAGTGTAGGGTTAGGTGTCAGATTTTAGGTGTATGTGTGTGGATTTCTGTTTGTTTGGTGTGCTTGTGTTGTGTGCATGTGTTAAGCTTTCGCTTACATAAGGTCGATCAATCAGCATTCACTTTTTTAAGCGTTCGCTGTTCTAATATAGACCCTTTTTCCCATGCCCATTTTAGAGTCAAGTTTGAATTTAAGGCTTCCATTTTCATGTAGATGAATACGACATTTATATGTAGTTTGTCCCAGATCCCAGCAGGTTTACTAGCAAATGCCCAGGATCACACTACAGTGGGGAAAGGGGCATTATTCCCCACGTTGGGCAAGTGTTTACTTGCCCTGGGAAAAATTATGCAGTTTGGCATTTTAAGTTTTGTATTCTCATCTCCGTGAATTCATCTTCGGTGTTATGGACTTTCAGTACTGTAAAGTAGACCCCAATGAAGACGCTGAAGAAAATAATGCATGTGGAGGAGATACTATGACCTGAATTGCACACTGAATAATTGTTTGGCAATTTTGCTTTTTAATATTGTGCACAGTAAGTTACATTTTGACTGCATACTGTTTAATAAAAAAAGTAATAGAATTAAAACATTTAGGGCAATTCATTTTATCATTTATTCTCCAATTACTTGCTTAACCCAGTTCAGGATAGAGGAAGAGCCATAGCTTACCTGATACTTATTGGGCAGATAGCAGAAATGCTCTTCTTGAATGCAGCACCACCCCACTGTGGTACACACATACACATGTATGAGCAAACAGATAAGTGCACACACACGCATGCATTCACACACACACACACACACACACACACACACACACACACACACACACACACACACACACACACACACACACACACGCACACACACACACACACACACACACACACACACACACACACACACACACACACACACACACACACACACACACACACACACACACACACACACACACACACACACACACACACACACACACACACACACACACACACACACACACACACACACTCACACACACAAACACATACACACACACCTATGGGTAATTTAAATGATTGTCATTTTGATTATAGAACATCTTCTGGAATGTGAGAGAAATCCAAAGTACCCAGTGAAAACAAATGTGGCTATAATAAAGACCTGCAGACTCCACATAGACTTTCACTATGAGTAGATGAAGTTAAGCTCACCGAGGATCAGAATCCTCGAACTGCATCCCCCTCTTTAAAAAGGCCCCAAAACACTTTTTAAAGTGATTTTTGCAGGGGGCAGGGGGGAGTCCCTCACACACTTCAAACTTATATATGCCAACTCCAGAGTCACACCAACTCAAAGATGAGGGAAACTCTCTCGAAAAATGCATCACTGTCGGTGCAACTCACTGACAATGACTTCCTGTGCAGGAGCTCTGATAGTCAGCAGGTTGAATTTCAGGGAAATGACTCCACACAGAAAGCATCCCAAGGGTGAAATAAATTGCATAATCAAGAACTATGAGGTAGCAATGTCAACTGCTACACCACCTTCCCATCCCATTTATGACAACTGTAGACTCTAATTTAAGGTCACAAATTGGGCCCTAGCCATATGTTTATTAATATAAAGTCAGTCTTTAGGACACAAAAATATTTTAGAAGTCATTTGATAATACTGCATTGTACTGTGTTGTTCTGCAATATGTTGTACTCCCTTCCTAGCTAATAGGAAAACTATTTTTAGGAGGTATATTTGTTATCCCTCCTCAACTTCTATTTTAATCCAAGGTTCAGCATCTCTATTATTTATTATTCGTAGTAAATGAACTTTCCTTTAATAAGATGCTCCACTGACTTATTTTTGCATGCTAGACCTACAGAGAAATTTAAGAAAATAAAATTCATCATAGAAGATTAGTGTTATTATATTTCATATATGTTTGCAACTTATATAAATGCACCGTGTGTTAATTAAAAACATTGTTTAGTATACATTGAAAGATGCTAATTGATTATGAAGTTCTGGGTAATCTGCCTTGTTTGAGATAAAAAAATCACATATAAATACACAACCCTGTAATGTTAAGCTTAGAATGCTCAAGAGTTATTTCTTTCCTTTACACTAAATTTTCTTCATCAGCAATGCTACAGATATGTATGTATGGATCTCGTACTGAAGAAATACTGTGGCAAAAATTATTCAAATCTTCCTTTCTAGACACTAAAACATATTTCCTTATGAAATGGTGTACACCCTTCATACTTTCTTAGAAACAATGGAATAGCGCATAAGATAGATTTTCCTATTCAAGGCACTTCAGTCACTGATAAGCTAGTCATATCAGTATCTCACTTCACAGTAGCTGTAGGGCAGTTAACCCTTCCTTGTCTGTTTGAGGCACATCCTTAATCCTTAGCCTTTGCAAGCAAAATAAAAACATACCAACTCTACAGCAACTTGTTTATTAAAAGATGTAATTAAAAATACTGTCTCCACAAAAAGTCTCAGTAAAAGTGCTGGTAACTATATTAGAAGTTCTTCTTTCAGTTTTTCCCGGTTAGGGGTCGCCACAGCAGAACTCCGGTTCGCTAATGATTGGCAGTAAATTTTTACGGTGCCGAGGTGCCAGCTCGACGCCCAAAAAGGCACTCCCATTCACACCACTCGACCACGGGGAGGACATGCAGACTCCACACAGATGGTGCTCCAGCCGAGAATCGAACGGGAGAACTTTTTACTGTAAGGCGGCAATGCTACTGCTGCACCACCGCAGCTTACGGTAACTGTAATATTGTTTATTATACCATGACCCCCCAAAAACGTGCACGCTGATTGGCCGCGTGCCCATTGTAAATCGAGTTATACTAATGGAAAAAGGTCCGGTCGCCCGGACTTTTTTCCATTAGTATAACTCGTTTTTTAAAACACTGTCTCGCTATGTTAAATGGGTTTAACATAGCGAGACAGCTTTAAAATAAGCAACGGAGATCTCCGTTGCTTATTTTAAAGCTGTCTCGCTATGTTAAACCCATTTAACATAGTGAGACAGTGTTTAAAAACAACGGAGAAAGCAAGATCTCCGTTGCTTTTTAGCGCTATGTTAAATGAGTTTAACATAGCGAGACAGTTAAAATAAGCAACGGAGATGTCCGTTGCTTACTTTAAAACTGTCTCGCTATGTTAAACTCATTTAACATAGCGAGACATTCAAAAGCAACGGAGATCTTGCTTTCTCCGTTGCTTTGCCACAGCTCTGATGTACTGCACAGGCGCAGTACATCAGAACTGCCGGATGCCAGACATCTGCGGAAGGGCAGTAAACAGGCATTATACTATGCCATTATTTAAGAAAAGTAACAGTTTCTTTTCTTAAATAATGTCATGGTATAATAGCAATAACCCACTTCTGGGTGTGGGTAATGGTAAATTTACCCACGGTTGGCTTTGTTTGGTCCCTCGGGCTTCGCCCTCGGGACCAAACCACGCCAACCGTGGGTAAATTTAGCATTACCCACACCCAGGCGTGGGTTATTGCTATATTCTTTGCCTTAAAGCATTGAAATATTTTCTTTGGCTACAGAAGTGTGGCGTAATGTCATCAACCCATTCATTCTCTTATTCCTTCTTCGTCCTGTTCAGGATTATAATATTCACAGCAAGCAAAGGGAGCAACACTGACAACCAGTCCAAGATAGGATGTAATTGGATTGCAGAATATATGCACTCACTCACTACACATCTATGTAACAGTAGTTTAGAAGCAGGAAACTTCCTCTAATGGCACGAACACAGACAGGGCATACACATTCTTCAAAGAAGGCAGCCCAGCCAGCAACCAAGAGAGCCAAGATCTGTTATTATCAGTGAACAAATATCTGATATCCTTTGAATTTTAAACAATGTAGATCATTACGCGCATACCGTTGATAGTAATTCATGTGTTTTTAATGAAGTGAAATGAAAAGTAAAAATCTTAACAGTGTGAACCATATAGGCAATGCCTAGTGTTTGTGGCAGTCTTGGCAGTACTTATGTAGCAATACAAATGGTGTGACATTTGCTGTTATTTACTTAGTATTTAAAGAATTAATGAAGATATGAAATCATGTATGTTTTATAGATATCCTTTTGCGGGACATCACTTGTGACTGGTTTAGAGTCAGACCTAGAGCCTGCTATTCTTACCATGTGAGTTCTGTCTGTAAGCCAGTTGGCAACCCATCTTGTGATGTAGGGGTTTATGTTCAGGCTGGTGAGTTTTTCTATAATACCTGAGTGAGGAATGGTGTCGAACGCCTTGGCGAGGTCAAGGTAGGCTGTGTGAACCACTTTTCCCTTGTCTATGGCCTTGGTGACTGTCACAAAGAAGTCAAAGAGGTTTAGTAGGCATGATCTGCCCTTAACAAAGCCGAACTGGGTCGGGTCAAGTGTTTGGAGGTTCCCAATGTCTTTGTTAATGAGTTCAATGATGATGCGCTCCATAGCTTTGCAGACTAGGCTAGTCAGGCTTATGGGGCGATAGTTACCAGGGTTAGTTGTGGCCCCTCCTTTGTGGAGCAGAATAACCGTTGCTGTGCATCATTCTATGGGCACGTAGTCTGTGGAGAGGCTGAGGTTGAACAGTGTGTTTAGGTGGGGGGTTAGTTCATTCTGTAGTTCATGCAAGATTCATTCTGGGACACCATCTGGCCCCATTGACACTGTGTTTTTGGCTTTTGAATGGGCTGTTTTCACCTGTGCGTCTGTGATTTCTGGGACACTACACTTTTCCAGTATCGTTGTGGGCCCTTTTGGAGGTGAGAGGGGGGTGAAGCTTGCACTGAATCTATCTGCCAGGATGTTAGAAATATCAGTAGGTTCAGTATATTGTGTGCTATTTTGCACTAGCTCAGAGCTTATCTGCGAGTTGCCACTTAGATTCTTGACATAACTAAAGAAGGCTTTGTGGTTATCTTTTGAATCCTTGGCTATTTTTCTTTCGAAGTTAGCCTTGGATGATTTCAAGAGGGACCTTAGTTTCTTACTGATACTGATCAGGGATGTCTTTCCTTCTTGGGATTTGCTTTTTTCTGAACTAGTTTCCTCCTTTTATTGTATAACCTGTTTATGGCAGGGGTCCACCAGACTGGTTTCCTTCTCTTAGGGGAGTGAGTCTTGTTTTTGCTAGGGATGGCACGATCCATGCATCCTTGTAGGTGCTCATAGAGTGCATTTGTAAAGGATTCTGCATCTTGGGCAGCGTTATCCTTTAGCATGGGGGCTGTGAAACTTACCACCTCTGTCTTAAGTAAGGTGAAGTTTGCTTTAGAAAAGTTTTTGACTGTGGTTTCCTTGGTTGGGGGTGGTGGTGGGGTGTGGACAATCAGAGTGATTAGTTTATGGTCTCATCTAACCAGTGACAGGTTGACCGCCAGTGCGGAACACCTGTCACCCATGTTGGTGATGACCAGGTCCAATATGCTTTCACCTCTGGTAGGGGAGTTTACCAGCTGATCCAGAGCATTTGAGTTGATAAATTCCAGGAAGCACTGAGCCTGGGAGTTTATACTCAAGTAGTTTTCCCAGTTAATGGTAGGGTAGTTGAAATCGCCCAATATCAGGGTGTTCGGTAGGACCTTCATGTTTTCCAGTGTCTCCAGAAAGGCAGAGTGGTGGTCCTGGGTCATGGAGGGTGATCTGTAGCAGGCCACAATTTGCATTGCAGATTTGCCCGATGGTAGTTGCACATGGATGATCTCAGAGGTAACATGCTGCACCACTAACCTGGAGGTTTAGGTATCCTTGATGAATATGGATACACCCCCTCCTTTTGTGTTTCGGTCCGTGTTCTGTGGCCGAAATGTGTGGTATGAGTTGTAGCCTGGTAGTGCTGTCTAGAGCCTTGAACCAGGTCTTAGTTACTGCACAGATGTCGACGTTCTCCATACTGAGGAGTGCTTCAAGCACATGCATTTTGAGATTTAAACTCCTGGTGATGAGTAGCATAACACTCTTTTTTATTTGTGCTGTTTATGGAGGTGGGTTTGTCTTTTGAGCCTTGCCTAAAAAAGGCACTATGGGGGCAGCAAGAGCCCTGGCCAATATTCAAAAGCCTAGGGGTGACAGGTGCAAGCTGTCTCTTGCAAAGCAATGCAGCTTGTCGAGCATATCATCCCAGGCTGACAGACACTGGATCCCCTTTGAATGACACCAGAAGCTTAGCCAATTGTTGAAATTGATAATTTTTTCTTTATAATGAGGTATAATTCTTGGTGAGTGCAGGATTCTACTCAGGGTCAGGGTCATACCCGCCTGGGCTACATGATCAGAGAGCTCTTCCATGTCTCTTTTCATGTAGTCCAGGGAGGTACATCTCACGTCATTCACACCAACATGAACAATGACAGAGTCATATTTGTACTTGTTCTGGAGTGACCTGAGTGCTTGTGTTATGTGACGGATTCTGGCTCCCGACTGGCAGAGGAGCCAGAATCCGCCAGTGTTTAGGAAAAAGTTGTTTTCCCTTTTTGAACAGGCAAAACAACAAAATACTTGAGTTTTGCCAAATCCAAGCATTTCCCTATCCTCCACCGTGGTGCAGTCATAGTGATGATTACATAAATTAGTAGGGCTATAGAGGACTTGTCCCAGTAGTTTTAAATTTATGACGCAGTTACAATATTGTGATTGCACTTATGCAATTATGCAAACGCTCAACCTTTTAGCTCTGGAAATCTAGACAAAGCCTAAAATAATGGGGGGATAAAGGCCCAAAAATAGGGGAAGATTTTAAATATTACTCAGATATATATATATATATATATATATATATATATATATATATATATATATTTATGGTTGCATATTATTATTTCTCTGTACTATAACTTCTCATTTTTCAAAATTTGTTTCAGACTGCATGTGTCATTCAGTAGTCAGTAGTGTGACTATAGATAGCTCTGCAGACTAAACAGAACCCTAGATGCCATAATATCTACCTACCTATCCTTTCTAGCATTTACCATAGTTATAGGTTGGTTAGTTTATTCCTGAGTGTATCATCACAAATTAAATGAACACTTCTCATGAAAACACATATATCTTTGTCTGGTTTTGGTCATAGAAGTCAGTTATATAAATTGTGATATAGGCAAATCGGGAAGAAAGTCAGATTTGTACTCACAGGTCATACAGTGTTGCCTTCCACTTCATCATCATCATAATGTGCCCCCCCCCCCCACCCCAAATTATGCCATGCTGCTTTTGATATGCTGCAGTTCCATCGATGTCACACCAGTAGTCATGCAGGTGCCAGAGAAAAGGAAAAGGTATAATTCCAAATTAAACTGTTAATATACAGTTCTTACAAATTGATAAATTATGTTTAAAACTGCTTCCTGCTTATCATCTGCATCTTTTTGAATTCTGGTTTGAACATACAAGTCTAACAGTCGGCTTTCTGTGCCACAATTACATTATGTTTGCTTGACAACAGGAGACAGTAAACTTGTAGGTTCATAGGTTAGTACTAAGCTAACTGCCCTTGCAAGCCATTTTAAGCTTAGCCAATTACCCCTTGTGAGACTCAAACCCTGCACTTTGTGTTTGTAAGGCAAACACCTTAACCATTAGGCCACCCTCCCAACCCTTTTCTGGTGCATTTAATATTCTACTGCCTCTCTATCCCTGACTGCATCCTCACCCCTTTCCCCTCTCCTTTTCCATGCTCTTTTGAATGCCTCTGTTGATTCATCCCCAGCCATCTATTATGGTAGTCCGCTCCATGGATCAAGAAACCCCTTTATTTGGAAAAGTACTTTTGGAGATCACAACAGATAATATTCCCTGCAGTCTGCTCCTTCTGGCCCTCCCCCATCTTTACTGCTTAGGATGATCCCGTCACATCTCCTTGGCATGCACTACTATATGAATATTTCATTCCCCTTTCACTTCAGGTCTCAGGTCAGAAGAACTGTCAGCCATTAAGAAGTGTACAGTACAAAACTCTCTTGACTTAAAGTAGCTTCTTACTACACTGGATCAAATCAGAATAGGTACATAGGTTTGTACTAGGCTATCGACCACCAGGGTCTTTATAAGTCTAGCCATGCAACCCAACATAGTTTGGTCCTTGAGTACAAGAGATGCCTATATGGTGGAAGTATGTTATTAAGGGGGTAGCTAAGGGTTATGTGGGGGGTATGTTAGTTTGGGATTAGTTAACTTACTGTCCATCAAAAACATGGAAGTCAGACCAGCAGAGAATTTACTATTCCTGTCCAATGATCAAGGTTTCATTTGAAAACGGACAGAAATGAACTCCACTTCACATTGATGGGAGTGGGGGGCTGTTCCATAGGGAAGGGATCATTTGAGACATACATTGGTCTCCCTAGGATGTTCTATTTATGTCACAGGCAAAGTTCAGGTCCTCGGATCTAGTGTTTCTGGTGCTGTTTGTTTTGCAAATGTGCAAGAGATCCATCAGAGCTGGGTCTGAGGATGCCTTATATGCAGATAACCTGTAGAAGAGATTGCAAGGGGATAGGGCTTTAAGATGATCTGTGTAGGACAGGGTATTCATTCCCTGGATTCTCCTGGTGAGAAACTTTTACAGGCATTGCGACTGTTGCAGGTGCCTGAGTAGGTACATACCAGAGGGGGCATTGTATTCGATGATGGGTTTGACAAAGGTTGAGTAGAGTAGTACTATAACTTCCTTTAACCAGGATGCCATACCCTTGCTTGTGAGTTAGGCGACCTAGAATGATTTTCTTACTATCCTGGCTACATGTTGGTTGAAGGCCAAATTACTATCAACATATGCTGAAAAATCCCTAACCACCATGCTTTCACTTAGGGGTGTTTTATCAATGGAGTAATTAGCTTGGGTGGATGACTTCCCAAAGGGCATTATAATGCATTCTCCATGTTCAGTTTCAATTTGTGGCTCTGGCATCAATCATTTCTTTGTGTCAGACCTTATTGCAGAATTCTTGTGTCATGGGGGATTCTACAATATCATCCAATTTACAGTCTTTTGCAAACTTGGTAAGCCAGAGGCCTTCTGTATTAGTCTTAATGTCTGAGAAGTAGATGCCAAAGTGGAGCGGGCCTTACAAAGAACCCTAGGGTACTCTGCTGGTGACCGGTCTCCTGATGAAAGAGGTTTCACCAATCTGATCTCCTGATGGAAGATGTCTCACCAATCCTAACTTCTTGGGTCCTAAATCTGAGCTAGCCAGCAGTCTAGTGAGTTATATATGGATTTATGCCTAGTTTTCAGAATTTGTCAACAACACCTTTGTGTGGTATTACATTGAACTCCTTGGCCAGGTCAAGGTAGAGGGTGTGCAGCATTTTTCCCTAATCCATAGCCTTGTTAATCCTCTCAAAGAAGTCTATCAGGTTGAGTAGGCAAAATCTTCCTTTGACAAAGCCAAACTGGGATGGGTCCAGCATCTGTAGGTTGCCAGTGTCCTTGACGATCATTTCCATGATAATTTGTTCCATGGCTTTGCATATTGGACTTGTCAAACTGACAAGGCTATAGTTCCCAGGGTCAGTTGATGGTCCACCCTTGTGGTGATGGATGAACATTGCATCCTTCCATTCACTTGGTACATAACCTGTTTTGAAGCTGTAGTTAAACAATACTTCTAGTGGTCCAGCTAAGTCATGTTTGAGGCTATTTATGAGACAACCAAGGATATTGTGGGGGCTCATTGAAGCAGTGTTTTTAGCCTGGGGAACACCCTGTCAATAGTTGGGGGATATGCAAGAAGGGATTTCACACGGGGTAGTGAAAGGTGAAGTTGAAGTTAAATTTATCAGCTAGAAAATTTGCTATGTCACCCTGGTCAGTAAAGGTTGTACCATTTACCAACAGTTCTGCACACTGTTGTGTGCTGCCTTTAGGGTTCCTGACATAGCTGAAGAAGGCTTTGTGATTGTCCTTAGCCTTATCGGCTTTCCTGACCTCATAAGTGGCCTTGTTGGACTATATTAGATCTCTTACCTTCTTGTTTAGTTGAATCAGAGGACTCTCATCTCTGTGAAAGTTGCTCTTTCTGATTTTAGTCGTGACTTTTTTTTCCTTTTATTAAATACCCTGTTAAGGTTAAGATTCCAATGGAGGGATTTGTTTTTGGTGTTAGATGTGGGTTTGCTTTTAGTAGATGTGGCAGTCTCGGTGCAGCCATATACATGTTTGCATAAGGTTTTTGTGAACAATTCTGCATAGGCAGCTGTCTTCTAAGCATTTGTGGGAACCTTGACTTTTGACAAACTGTCTCTTAATGGATGTTGTTAGCTTTAGAATGGTTCCTGTTACTGGTGTAGCTGCACTTTCCTGGTTGATTTTTATTTTGAGGGAGACAGCTTTATGATCCCATCTCACCATGAGGACAAGATATGGGGGGGGGGTGCAATGCTCTCCCATGTTGGTTAGTACCACGTCTAGTATGTTTGAGCCCCTGGTTGGTGTATGTACTATTTTGCCCATGGTGTTTGTGTTGACAAAGTCCAGGAAACCATGTGGTCATGAATTAGAGGCAGTGTACATTTATAGAGGGGTAGTTAACGTCTCCCATGAATAGGGTGTTTGATTGGATGTTGAGTGCCCCCAGTAGGCCCAGGTGCAAGTTGTGAGCTTTGTTGGCCATACAGAGTGACCTGTAGCTGGCCAGTACATGGTACGGAACCATGTCTATGGAGATCTGGACATGGATGAACTCTAAGGAATCACTCTGTTTAACAAACCTGGAGTTGTATTTGTTGCTAATGTAAATCAAGATACCTCCACTTTTAGCCCCTGTTTCTGTTGTTATTGGTCTAAATGGTTAGAAGGCACTGTAATATTACACTGCTGGAGTACTTTCTGCAACATCTGTACTGTCAGCATTGGTTGTTAATTAATGTGTCAAACAATGCTTCAATCGTTGATACACTATTCCTCAGACTACAGCAGAATCACAGGGCTAAAACATATACTCAAAGCCAGATCATTGTCAAATAGGGTCCTAGGCAGAGAAATGAACTAGACCCCTCCCACTGTCATTCCAGTGTCCCATTACTTGGCTGCTGCTGCCCAATTATTATATACACTGTTTAAACCTGTTGGTGTGCATAATACTTTCTTCTTTACTTTTACAATTATTGCAGATATTTGGATTTTATTTACAACTTTTATTTCAGTTTTTTTAGAGTACAAACACTGATGGCTATTTGCTAAACAAAAGTCTCACAGTAAAAACAGACATATCATAAGCAACAGTAAGCTTCTCTTCCCTTAAAAATTCACATTCATTGAAAATGCATTTGGCCAGTGGCAGATACAGTGTATTTGGGTCTTGGGCTGTTTTCTAACCATGCCCCACCCTGTACACATTTTTAGAACCATGCATAAATGCATGTGATCTTTGATTCATCTTCCTGATTGTTTTAAATTATATGTCTTGTTTAATACAGCAACATTTGTTTGTGTGTGTTTTAATTTTGTAGTTTTGAACATTTTTCCAGGAAGCAGAGAAACAAAATGTATGAACTAATAATGACAAGAGTATCCATTTCAGGAAATTTCAACTATAAAAGGCCACTCAACCTGTTGTCACTGTAATCCCACCAATACCCATACTTAATTATTACCTCCGTGGTATCAGCTTTGTACACATCAGATGTCTGAATATGATGAAAAGGCCACTGTAAAGTTCATAGGTTCATAGGTGTGTACTAGGCTAATGGCCCTGGAGCCTTTACAAGCCTAGCCCATAGAATTGCACTGGTATCATGCCACCCGACGTTAATTCCCAGTGAGTAATCCCTGGGGTGAACTTTCTATTTCCCATCCACTCATCAAGATTTTTCTTGAAGAGAGGCAGTGAGATGCTCTGCTTGACATGTATGGGAAGTCTATTCCAGAGCATGGGCAGTATCTGGGTTATGAACCTGCCACTCCAGCATGTTCTGTTGATTATGGTAATGAGGTGGTGTGGAGGGATTGGGATTACTTTACATGTAGCATTTCTAACAGAGCTGGGTCAGACATGGCTTTGTAAGTCAAGCAGAGATCGCCTCTTAGTATTCCAAGTTGCTTTACACAAATGTATGCAAGTCCCGCAAAAATGGACTAATCAGCTCAGCAGGCTCATTTTTACACAGACATCTCCAACCCCAGCAATTATAGCTACACTGACATCAAAGAAGGATGCACTCAACACATTCAAAAAAACAATATTTACCAAAAGTCACATATTTCACATTTGTTTTATACAAACACAAAGTAGCCAAACTATTACAAATTAATTCATATACATGCACACTAATCCTGCAAAGCCAGATTAAAGACTGATTGAAAATGACCAAGTACATACATATATCCAAATATTTTAAATATTTCAAGCATGGGCAATAATGACCTTCTAGCCTTCCAATGTACAAAAGCAATGGTTCCCATAATAAGTGCCCAGGCTGTTCTTAAAAATATCTAAACTAGTGTTTCCTTTAATGTAACTAGGCAGTCTATTCCATGTAGCAGCTACTTTCTCAGGGAATCAATTAGTACATTTCTCACTCCTATAGAGTCTTCTACATAGGTTGTTTGATGCAGGATGAGAGGGGCAACTGCCTTGGGCAGAAAGTGTTGGAAGGTGTGATCAGCTAATCCCAACTGTTCCTTAATGCAAGACCTGAGCACTATAGTTCTCCACGTGTTGTCTAAACTGCAGCAATACATGGATTCAAGTCCCAACCTTCCCAGTTCTGACAATAATTTATCTAATTTAACTTTCTTCATATTCTTCTACAACATGAAAGTAAATGTATGAGTCTGTATGACTCTGGGTTTGTCTTACTCCCCCTTTCCCTTAAAGACAGGTTTAACAAGTGCATGTCTCTAATCTTGAGGAATCTCCCATATTTACATAACCTAGTAACTAACAAATATAATGGTACAGTAGGCTCATGCTGAAGTAATCTCAGATCATTATTACTAATTCCGTCTCCTTCCAGTGCTTTGTTTGGATCCAATTTGTGTAGCGCTTTTTCAATATAAGCTAATTTGATTTCAGTATCTGAGGTTATCCAGATGCCACTAGGACAATTTATCACCAACTTTGTGAAGCCAAACTGCTTTGCAAAAGATTTTGTAAATATATCTATAATTTGTTGTATCTGACAATAAATTTTAGAATCTACACAGTTTATCAGTTTGTATGTCTTTACTCTTACCACATCTTATGTATCTATAACATTTTCTGTTATGTTCAATATCTTCAGATAAATTTTCTTCAAATATTGCCTGATCTTGCTCACACTATGTTTCATTTGTATCTGCAACTTTTTACTTCATTTTTCAAAGTCATAGTTCAACCTCTTTTCCATTTCTTATACAGTAAACTTTCAGTTAAGGGGAACTCAAGCAACAAGAACTCTTAAGCAACCAGAACAAAATCGAAGAAATACAGTACAGTATGAACAATTCAGTTTTTCATGTGTTGCACTTTGTTTTCCCCCACAGAACATATCTTATGATTTTAGAGTTTTAAAAAGGAAGATGCAAATAAATTCCCTCTCTCCCAAACCTGAGAACAAGTCAAACCAAACAAATCAAATTGCTAAAATGTCAACACTCACTCCATCCTCTGTCAGTTTGCATCAGATTGCATATTCTCTCTCTGATCTCTCACACACTTTTGCTTCTGCTTTCATACATGCATTCACTCACTCTTTCTCTCCGATCTCTCACACACACTCTCTTCAGCTTTCATATATCTCTCTGATCTCTCATACACAGTTGCTTCTGCTTTCATATATACATTCACTCTCTCTCTCTCTCTCTCTATTAATTTCATTCAGTTCCAATGCATTCAGTGTGCCACTGAAAACCATTCCAAGTGCCATGATTTCTAGTGGAAATATAAGTTTAAAATATTATTATTATTCCTGACAGGCTTTTAATTACTGTATTTCAATATGAAAATCAAATCAATACAGTGTTTATCATATGGTATAGTATAGGGTACAGTATTTGTCAGGTCTGTTTTTAATAGTAACTCTCAAGCAAACAGGGACTACTCTTATCCAACATCTACCAATCCCCATGGGTGCCAGTTAACTGAGAGTTTACTGCGTTTTTGTCTATCACCTTAATCAAGTATCTTGTTCTTATGGAAATATATCCTCCTTAGATTGTGGGCCTACATCCTGATATTAAACATTTTTTATTTTTTGCATTCTAGCAATTTTTCTTTTAAAACTTTCTATATTCCAACATATCACTCCAATTAGTTTTACATGACAGTTTTCCAAGCTGTGCCAATTGTACAAGTGCAACCATCATCAGTAAGGCTAGATTTCCTACTAATGATGGTAAGCAAATTATCCAATTTTTGACATGAGAAACACAAGTCACCAGTGTTATCAGGTGCTATCTTTAAATATACATAGCATTTATTACACCGTACAATATATTTGTGCTTTAGCAAATCATTAACGGCATACTCATTTAAGGAATCCATTTACAGCTGCAAATGAAAGGATAATCAAAATCAGTTACCACAGAATTCAAAGAGATTTTAAATCAATTTCTATCAGAAAAATCACACAAATAATATACAACTAAATATTAAATTAAGTAGAATAAAGTCATTGTTCTGACTGTACCAATTGTGAAAGTCACACGAAAGCTGGAATTCCTTTACATCACATACAAATGCACTCAGTAGCATCTGATTTTTATCACTTGTAGCCACTCCCCTTTTTAATAGTAAAGATTAATAAATTATAAACCAACGCAGGATTGTTTCAGCTAAATTCTGGATTGTGCTTTCTGCTGTCTGTATGAATTTATTGCCAACTAAGCCCCTTGGGATGGCCAGTTTACCTGTCTAAAACCTATCCCTTTTTAACCACAAACAGTGAAAATTAGAGGGAAAACAACAAAATATAAATCAAAGTAAATCTTCTTGTCCACAAGCTATCCCTTTCTTCCTAAAAACAGTGGTAAAAAAATAAAATATAAATCAAAATAAATCTTCTCTTACCAGAATATTGCACAGTGTATCACAAACTAACACAGGATTGTTTAGATAAGCTCTGTATAAGATAATATGAACATAAAGGTATTTTCATCTACTGTGATCCCCTCACCCCACCTTAGTTGAATCCACTTCATTAAGTGTGTACACTCACCGTTGTTATGAAGAAGTAAATTATATATACTTTATTGGTTGCTTTGGATAAACTAGATGAAACTAGCATCATACCACAAAATCCAGGCATGTGCAGTGCAGTTTAAATAAATTATTAGTGAGCTTAAGAAGTACTAATCCATCCATCACCCCTTTTTCCCATTTTTGCACACAGGTTTGGGGTGTCACTTCAACAGTGACAATCATCTAGAGCCACACTGGGTGGCTAGCCCTACCTTGGTAGCTCATCCACACCACACACTCACACCTATGGTCAATTTAGAGTGTCTAATCCACCTACTGCTTGCCTTTGGAATGTGGGAGGAAACCAAAGCAGCCAGAGTAAACCCAAGTGAACTCTGGGAGGACATGCAGACTCCACACAGAAAGCACCCAAGCCGTGAGGTGGCAATGCAGTGCTTCATCCACAAATACAGTGTCTGCTGCACTGAAGAATATATTGCCTATATTGCATTAAAAAAATTGGTGTGCTGGTGATTTTGCCATAACATTTCATGAACTAGATCAGCTATACAATAGGGAATGGCTGGCAAGTGACAACAGGTTCATAGTTACTAGGCATGTAATCCTGGAGACCATTAAGGAGCATAGCCCAAATTATGATAAAATACTTTCTGGTTAAGTGACTTTCTCAATGTCACACAGTAGGTAAGTGAAGGTGGAAAGATTGGAAGCAGCTTAACATGTTGGAGTTTTAGTCCTCTTTGCTGACTGCCAGAGTAACAGTTTTTAATTAAATGCCAAAACCTTTTACAATCCTGTCTTGTACAGATGACTGTATTACAATAATATGCAACAATGACTACATCATGAATGCTGAACATTAGACGATTCTGGTCATTGCACCAAATAATGTAGACTATATGACCTGATAAATGTCAACCCCTTTGCAATTGATGGAGGCTGTAAAGAAAGTATTACAAAATATATAATTAAAACACAACATGTTTAGACTATATTACAAAACTGAGGCCTATTAATGAATGAATTAATTGTTTAGTGCAATGAAATAAAGCAAAACAATTAAAGACAATTCTTCTTCTTTCGACTTTTCCCAGTTAGGGGTTGCCACAGTGGATCACCTGTCTGCTCATGATTAGCAGTAGAGTTTTACGGTGTCGAGTTGCCAGCCCGGCACCCAACCTTCCATGGAAGGCACACACATGCATGCACTCACACCTAGGACCAATTTAGAGTGTCCATTTCACCTACAGCATGTCTTTAGGATGTGGAAGGAAACCAGAGCACCTGTAGGAAACCCACACAACCACAGGGAGGACATGCAGACTCCACAGAGAAGGCACCCCAGCCAAGGATTGAACCGAAGAACCTCTTGCTGTGAGGTGACAATGCTAACCGCTGCCCCACCGTGGCAGCCCAAAACAATTAAAGACAATATAAATGTTATATCAATGTGTGATCAACAACCCATAAGTCATACAAAAATTAGAAATATTACTGCATACAAAATACTGTTTTTGGGGTGGTGGTGGTGGCTAACATGCTTGCAGGATGCCTACATCTCATTTTTGACCACCTTATGTCTTTGCTGTCATCAAGAATAGCTATTACCCGTGACATCGTTCAGTACTATGGACAAATAGGGCCCTATGCAGGGTAATGATTCAAGCCCCAACCAGCTATATTGGTATCCCATTACTGGGTTGTCTTTGCCTAATTACCATGAATGCTGTTCAAACGTGTCAACCTATGTACATTTTTCTTCTTTTCTTTTACAATTATGTCAGTATACATACTATTTTCTTCTTTAGCTTTAAGTTATTACAGAGATTTGAATTTAATTTAAATTTAAAACTTTTATTTCAAATACTACAGAAAAAAATAAGACCTTTTCTAAACAAAACAAAACATTCTCATATTAAAAAAGACTTAGCAAGAGAAACAGTAAACTCTTCCCTTGCAACTCATATTTAATGAAAATGCATCTGGCAGCCCATTAAACTACAAGCGGCATACTGGGATTCAGACTTAGATAGCATATAAAACACGGCAGGGGATTCCCTGTTCTCTAACACTGTAGGTAAAAACTGGAAACTTTTACCTAAAGAACTATCTTTACTTCCCTTTCTGCCTCTCTTTAAACAAAACCTCAAAAACCACCTGAAGATCCATTGGTTATGCCTCTGCAGCAACCCCGACTAATCCTTTGTTTCACTACTTCTCGTCTCCTTTTCTTACTTTTTTCTTACTGAACTCTGCTGCAAATCCCTTTAAGGGCAGTACTGTAACTAGTAATCCCAAAACAACCTGTTGTACTGTAATTTACCTATGTATTATACTGTATATCGACTTGTCTTATACTGTCTGACACTGTTTAGTGTAATACTTCTTTTTATTATTACGTTCATATTTTTTGTTATCTTTTTTTACACTGTGTAAATATTGTTTGTAAATTCTGTGTGTTACTTTCGGTGCTTTTCTCCCCGGGCCTCTACTGAAAATGGAAATATATCCAGTTAGACTAGCCCGGTTAACAAATGTAAAATAAATAATAAATAAATAAATATAGTGAAGTACTAATTAGCACCTATGTGATGGGTGCTGGAATACAAAAGACAAATATATAATGCTTATGCTAACAGCCTGAGACAATCCACTGTCTAGACATCTCCCTTTTCAAGAGCAGCCCAGGAGTACTGTCTGGTGAAGTAACTTGTCAGAGTCACATCAAATACAATGGAAGGAAGAGAAAATCAAACCATGTACTATGAGAAGCAGCATAGCCTTATTCATCCACATTAAACTGTTGTAGCTCAAAAAGTGCATTTCACATATGTGTAACTACAAAAAACAAGCTAAATTAAAAATGTATTCTTGATTAAAATATTAACATTCAACTCAGACTTCATGCTCTCTAATTTATTCACAGATAAATAATAAACACACAGTCAACATTCAACAAAGCAAGGAAACCAAGGCTCACATCCAAAGAACCTGACTCATATGATGGTGCTCCTGCTTACTATAATCAGTTTCATTCTTCACACCATAACTGCTTTTGATCATAGGCAGTTGCTAGACTTGCAATTTAAGGAATCAGTGAGGAGCCTAGCACACATTTTCAGTTACCCCAAAGCACTGCTGGTAAGTGGCTTGCTCAAGGATGGGGCATAAATATGAAGCAAAGTCAGTGATGTTTTGCAAAACTGGAGATAAAAAAGAGCAGAGTATATTACAGCACTTAAAAAGTTAAGTGAAACAACAGTTATGTATTTACCATAACGATAGATCCATGTTGTCTGATTTTCATCTGGTTCATCTATGGGTTGTCAGATCCAACCTCACCACTGAAACTGAAGTTCAAGAGCTTTTGACTCCTTCCCTACCCATAATTCATTGGCTGTATGCAGGAGCCCTGGCAAGGAAATAGTAGTTTGGGGGATTTTTTGCAGGAAATGATTTTTTAAAGTAGTCATGTGATCCATCTGGGCCCCACAGCCAGCACCAGTCCCTAGGCAGCTGCCTATGTTGCCTGGTGCTGAATAAAGCCCTGCTTATACTATAAATAACTGTGAATAGAGAAATATTTCTGAGAATCATTTTAACTGTACTAAACAAATATATATTATTCTCTCAACAAAATCCCAGAAAACCTGGTAGGGAAGGAATAATTCTGATGAGGAGGAGAAAATAGGTAATTTATTATCACAATGTCCACCTCTTTGACAAAACTGCCTATCATAAGAGTGAGAAGTGAATACATGAATTTGGAATACTGAGCAGTACTCAGACAACTTACCAAACAGTGAATGACACAAATAGGGGGCCAATTAACTTTTTTATAAAAACTTTTATTAAATTATCACTTAACACAAAGGCACATGCACATTAATAGAGACCAAAGCATATTAACATTTTTCCAATAATACATTATACATTACATGTTTTCTTTCTTTCTTTATAAAAACTGTGTTTTAGTCTAACTCTACATAAATCCCGCAGTTCTTGCCTTCCCTTAAACCTCACTCCTCTTCCTCCTGAGCATTATTCTGCATGTAAGGTTCCTATAAATTTCATGCATTTTTATGTAATTTGCTCCTTCCCTTTTCTAAAAATCCCTCTTCTAGTTCTTTCATATCTTTTACCATATTCAATACTTCAAATACAGTTGGTTTAGATTTTGATTTCCCTTTCTAGTAATTTTTTTGGCAGGCAACAGAATTAAATTTAGTGAGGCATTACTATATCTAGGCAACCCAAATCATGTGCTCCAGCTCAAAAGAATAATTTCCTTAGCTACAGAAATTTGCTCCTCTAATATTTTTGACAATGTATGCTGTAGGGAATTTGTCAAATTTGCCAACTCATTAGACTCCCAAAAATATGTTCACAGTAACCTCTTCCTTCCTCATCACACCTCCAACATTTGCTATCTGCCTGAGGAAAAATTCTTTGATGTCTGCTTGGGATATAAAGATACCTATGCAAATACTTACAAGCAAAAATCCTGAACCATGTAGACTTGATTGCATATTTGGGAGCCTTACATATGTCCTCCTATTGTTCCCTTGTAAATTGCTTTTCCAGTCTCGCTTCCAAATATTTTTAACCTTTCTGATTGATTATTATAATTATCGTGCAATATTTTATATGCCCTACTAATTATCCCTTTTCTAACAAGAGCTTCTATTCTACATTCAGCTAAAAACTCTACCAGAGCAGGTCTTTCACTTAAGACTTCCCTATCACTTTCTCTTTGCTTATAATTTGATATCAATCCCTGTTAGGGAAGGTATTCTCTAACCTGCAGTCCAAAATTCTTCTTGGCCTCATCCCACTCTATTTTTTTTCCCTCTCTAGTTATTTGCTCCTAATACTATTTATATGATTTATTTGTGAGTTTTCTCCAGTACATCCCACACTCTTGCCTACTTTCTATACCCCTGCTTGCAGTCATCTCTATTGGCAAAATCACCTTTCTCCATTCCAGTGTTGGCTTAGGTCTTAGAATATTTTCTGCAACTTTATGAATATAATATTCTGTATGCTGGTATTATTCTCTTTAAGGATCTGCTCCAAAATCCAAATCTATCATTATTTCTTGTCCTCCATTTCATCACCATCCCTTTCCACTTTGAATTATAACCTTTTGCTTGTGTTATCTATATGAGCCTTAACTGTGTAGCTCTAAAATATCCTTTCAAATAAAGTAGTCCTAAATAATCTTTCTCTATTGGGAAGATCAACTTATTCCACTTCCCTCTTTTCCTCCCAGATAAATCCCTCCAACTCTTTATTAGTTATTGTCAACAACTTCTCCTCTGTTTGATGTAAATATGCCTGATCTACATATAAAATTAAGGGGACTGAAACATATTCACTGCTACTATCTTAGTATCCATATCCTTAAATAAGAGCTTCCCTTTTCTGTTTTTGTATTATCTTTTGCTTAGTCTTTTCCCACATATCCTTAGCTGCCATAACAGAAGCCTGTTTAATCCGTACTCCTAAATACTTCATGTTCTCAAGTACCCATAAATATGGATATTGCTGAACTTAGTCATAAGTGGGTACATAATTTATAGCTATAGGTTTTGTTTTATCTTCATTAATTTTTATATCCCAAAAAGACATGAAACGTATCTCAAAATGTTCCATTAACACAAAGATGCCCTTTCTGGAAACAGAGGACCAAATATTAATACTTATGAAGTACACATTTCAAAACAATTCATGTCAAAAACAATTAAAAATCGATGTCTTAGATCAACGAAAGGCACCAGTGGCAGGTCTCAGTGGAATGTGATGGAAACATTGTGTAAAGTGTTAAGCAGCATGAAGCACTGTTTTAAGACAAGATATATTTAGTTAGGTTAGACTCTAAATTGAGTTGGATGAAGTGGTGATGACTGTACCCAAGGGTGAGAGACTGGTAATTGGAGCAGATTTTAATGGGCATGTTGGTGAAGGGAACAGAGGGGATGAGAAAGTGATGGGTAGGTATGGTGTTAAGCAAAGGAATGCAGAAGGTCAGATGGTAGTGGATTTTGTGAAAAGGATGGACATGGCTGTGATGAATATGTAATTTAACAAGAGGGAGGAGCATATAGTGACATGCAAGAGTGGAGGAAGATGCACACAGGTGGATTATATCTTATGTAGAAGGGCCAATCTGAAGGAAATTGGAGACTGTAAAGTGGTGGCAGGGGAAAGTGTAGTTAGGCAGCATAGGATGGTGGTTTGTAGGATGACATTGGTGATCAAGAAGAGGAGGATGAGTGTGAGGGCAGCACCAAGGATCAAATGGTGGAAATTGAAAAAGGGTAATTGTGAGGTGATGTTCAGGGAAGAGTTAAGACAGGCATTGGGTGGCAGTGAAGAGTTACCAAATAGCTGGGTAACTACAGCAGAGCTAGTAAGAGAGATGGCTAGAAGGGTGCTTGGTGTGACATCTTGAAAGAGGAAGGAGGACAAGGAGACGTGGTGGTGGAATGAAAAAGTACAGGAGAGTATACAGAGAAAGAGGTTTGCGAAGAAGAAGTGGGATTGTCAAAGAGATGAAGAAAGTAGGCAAGAGTATAAGGAGATGAGGTGCATGGCAAAGAGAGAGGTGGCGAAGGCTAAGGATAAGGCGTATGAAGAGCTGTATAAAAGGTTGGACACTAAGGAGGGAGAAAAGGACCTGTAACGACTGGCTAGACAGAGGGACCGAGCTAGTAAAGATGTGCAGCAGGTAAGGGTGATAAAGGATAATGAGAGAAACGTACTCACAAGTGAGGAGAGTATGTTGAGCAGATGGAAAGAGTACTTTGAGGGGCTGATGAATGAAGAGAATGAGAGGGAGAGAAGGTTGGATGATGTGCAGATAGTGAATCATGACGTGCAGTGGATTAGCAAGGAGGAAGTAAGGATAGCTATGAAGAGGATGAAGAATGGAAAGGCTGTTGGTCCAGATGACATACCTGTGGAAGCATGGAGGTGTTTAGGTGAAATGGCAGTAGAGTTTTTAACTAGAATGTTTAATTAAATCTTGGAAAGTGAGAGGATGCCTTAGGAATGGAGAAAAAATGTTTTGGTACTGATTTTTAAGAATAAGGGTGATGTGCAGAGCTGTAGTAACTACAGAGGGATTAAACTGATCAGTCACAGCATGAAGTTATGGGAAAGAGTAGTGGAAGCTAGGTTAAGAAGGGAGGTGATGATTAGTGATCAGCAGTATGGTTTCATGCCAGGAAAGGGCACTACTGATGCAATGTTTGCTCTGAGAGTGTTGATGGAGAAGTACAGAGAAGGTCAGAAGGAGTTGCATTGTGTCTTTGTGGATTTAGAGAAACCATATGACAGGGTGCCTAGAGAAGAGTTGTGGTATTGTATGAGGAAGTTGGGAGTGTTAGAGAAGTATGTAAGAGTGGTACAGGATATGTACGAGGGTAGTGTGACAGCGGTGAGGTCTGCGGTGGGAGTGACGGATGCATTTAAGGTGGAGGTGGGATTACATCAAGGATCAGCTCTGAGCCCTTTCTTATTTGCAATAGTGATGGACAGGTTGACAGACGAGATCAGACAGGAGTCCCCATGGACTATGATGTTTATAGATGACATTATGATCTGTAGTGAGAGTAGGGAACAGGTGGAGGAGACCCTTGAGAGGTGGAGATATGCTCTAGAGAGAAGATGAATGCAGGTCAGCAGGACTAAGACAGAATATATGTGTGTGTGAATGAGAGGGAGGACAGAGGAATGGTGAAGATGCAGGGAGTAGAGGTGGCGAAGGTGAATGAGTTTAAGTACTTGGGATCAACAGTTCAGAGTAATGTGAGTGTGGAAGAGAGGTAAAGAAGAGAGTACAGGCAGGGTGGAATGGGTGGAGAAGAGTGTCAGGAGTGATTTGTGACAGATGAGTACCAGTAAGAGTGAAAGGGAAGGTCTACAAGAGAGTAGTGAGAACAGCTATGTTATATGGGTTGGAGACAGTGGCATTGACAAAAAGGCAGGATTCAGAGCTTGACGTGGCAGAGTTGAAGATGTTAAGATTTGCAGTGGGTGTGACAAGGATGGACAGAATTAGGAATAAGTATATTAGAGGGTCAGCCCAGGTTGGAAGGTTTGGAGACAAAGCCAGAGAGGCAAGATTACATTGGTTTGGACATGTGCTGAGGAGGGATGATGGGTATATTGGGAAAAAGATGCTAAGGATGAAGCTGCCAGGTAACAGGAAAAGAGGAAGGCCTACGATAAGGTTTATGGATGTGGTGAGAGAGGACATGCAGGTGGTTGGTGTAACAGAGCAAGATGCAGAGGACGGGAAGAAATGGAAACAGTTGATCTGCTGTGGTGACCCCTAAAGGGAGCAGCCGAAAGAAGAAGAAGAAGACTCTAAATTAGTAAGAAAGGGATATAATGTGCACTTAGTAGTAAAGCATTTTTCAGCCAAGATTGTGGCAATTAGACAATGCAACAAACCCAGAGTTAAAATAATAAACTTCTGTGGTTCACAAGGTTGTTCGCTCCAAAAGAACACTTAATTTGTTATTGATTTTGTATTGATTAATACTTGATTACGGATACAGTGGATATCAGTGAATAGGTCACTGGTAAGTGAGCTTTTCAGTGACAGACGTATATTCTACAGAAGTGTGGTCTGATAAGGGCAGCATGGATCACATAACTCTGCCTATGCTAGACACTGACAGCAGTACCAGCAGTGCACAGAAATAAGAAATGCACCCATGGGGTTACCAGCCACAGCTATTGTCTGCTGCAGTGCCCAGACAATCAAGCCTCACTATCCGGAAGCAAACATGGATGGAACCAGCACATCTACTAATGTAGACCAGCCTATATCATATGTTGGTCATTACAGAATGCATATCATACAAATGTATGACTCACATTTTTTCCAGTGGTACTGGACCCAGTTGCACTTGGTTTTGGCTCATTCGTGTAATATCAGCATTGGTTTGCTACAGTTATGTAGAGCTTGGAGAGACCTCTTGTCTTCACACATAATTCTAGGCATGCTGGTATGGTTCAAATGCAGCACAGTGCAGTGGACATCACACTGGCTGTGTGGTAATAGAACAGCCATCATACATAATATTGTTACTCAGCAGATACAGATCTTTATGACTGCTGGATGAGCCCAGCCATTCTATCATATTGCATTTCAGATTATTGCTGCGAGAATCAGATATTATGGTCACAGATAAATAGCTGCACATCAGTAACTAGCTGTCAGTACAAACACCTGCATGGTCCTGTGTTGGAGCCTCATTAGCTGGTGACTGTGGCAACATCATACAACATCTCCCTATGATGTGCAACATCTGCCGCATGTACACTTATAGCAGTGGCTGCTGTCTACTCTTATGTATCTCTGTGGGCTGGACTCTTTTTTGTACAAATGATGATGTAAGGGATGCCACACACTAATGTAAAAGGGTGGCTGTTCTGATGCACAGCCACACTATGTTAAAGATTGCTCATTGTAGCTGCGGATAATTGTATATCATATTACCTTCTGCATGTTATTACTGTGCACATCAGGGACACTACTATCATGTGGAATGTATTCACTTCTGTCACATGTTACATCACACACGTCCACTGATCAAATGTTGTTTACATTTCACTGCATGTCTACGTAGTGACATGTTGTTTACAAGTAGATTACAGACGGATAGAAATAAGGATGGAAGAAAAGGTGAATCAAAAGAAATAAGTAGACTGATACAACTGGGAGGTGGATCAGAACTTGCAGTCTGGAAGTTTTTCTGGGAGGGAAACTAGTGAAGGCAAAAGGCTATATGTAGGAAGGATGGGAAGAAGGCATAAGGAAAGAATGATGGTAGCAGAAGGGGAAAGGATACAGGAGGGAAGGTAAAATAACAAGTTGCACTTGTTAAGAGTAAACAGATAATTTTTTTGGTACAAGAAAAGAAAGAAAATATATCTATATGTGTACCTATTATCTATCTATCTATCTAAATTTATATACGTGTGTATAACATTTCAGCAAATGTCATAATACCAAACGATAAATGATCAAACTCAAATGATGAATCCCCAAAAGATTGACAACAAAAACAAAAAACAAACAAAAAAAAACAAATAAACAAAAAAGAAAACATCTCTTTTTTGCAGGGGGACATTCCACCCTGCTACCATCACCCCCAACTAAATATATATATATATATATCTATATATATATATCTATATATATATATGTATATATATATATATATATATATGTATATATATATATATATATATATATATATATATATATATATATATATCTATATCTATATATATATATATATGTATATATCTATATATATATATATATATATATCTATATGTGTGTATATATATATATATATATATATATATATCTATATATATATATATATATATCTGTAGGAGCGCTACAGAATCCTGAAAGCCCAAAATACTGAAAACTCAAAATCCTGAAAACATACAGAATACTAACACTTACTATAATCCAGCACAAGTACATACAGAAACATATTACTCTTCAACTATACCCCTGCAACCCCCATGTGGGGGGGGGGGGGCTGCTCCCCTGTTAAATGAAAAATACTGTAATAAAAAGATCAATACACAGGAGGTTCAGGTTCAGCTACTTTACTAGTGTACACCAAGAGGCAAAAAACGTACAAGTACAGAATTTTGTCTGAATAAAACAGGAAGTACACAACTTTCTTGTTAGCCATTGCCTACCAGACTGACGTGGTCAGTCACAAATTATTTTACATCATTTTAGCTTACAATATTCTATTCATCAGAGGTGCTGATACTACATTTTGCTTAAAAAAGAATTTTGGTAAACAACGTGGCCTTGCTAACCACCTGGTTAGTTATAATGTCCTTTTATGAAAATTGCCACTCAAGGTTCTAAGCTAATTCGAGCACAATAGCAAATACAGTTCTCAATACATTTCTCTAACCAACTCTTTGTTTCATGTATCACTTCTTCCTTGCAGCTGTGCGTTATCTAGGAACATGTACAAGGCCGATTGTTCAAGCAGGATAGAGCAGAAGATTCTCATTATTTTACACTTTAATTTCCTGACTCAGCAGATAATCACTTGTGGAAAGCATAAACATTAACTTTTGCTGTGCTAGCAGCTGCCAGGGTCAGAGGCCAACTTGCAGAAAGCACACTGCAGTTTCAAGGCTTCTTGCAGTTTCATATGAATTCATTTTTCTTGTCATAACATTAATAGAATAAAAATGTGTTAATCCCTTCTTTGCTTCTAATAAGCACTAAACATATACATTAATACATATTTTTCTAACAGCCCCCCACACCCCCTGCTACTTAAATATATCAACTCTGAGATTGCACTTCACTACACTTAGTGCAATCTTGGAGTTGGGTGGGGTGGGGGACACAGCCCCCCAAATAGTAGGTGCAGGGGGGCTTGCCCCCCTGCTTATAATTGGAGAACAGTAATACAGTTTGTGTTTTATTTGTTTCTGTATGTACTTGTGCTGGAATATAGTAAGTGTTGGTATCCTGTGTGTTTTCAGTATTTTGAGTGTTCAGGATTTTGAACTTTCAGGATTTTGGGCTTTCAGAATACTGTAGCGCTCCCATTTATTTGTGTGTGTGTGTGTGTGTGTGTGTGTGTGTGTGTGTGTGTGTGTGTGTATATATATATATATATATATACAGGGGCGGCCCATGCTATTGGACTGCCGGACTGCAGCCCTCCCACCTACAAAAAAAAAAAAAAAAAAAAAGAAAAAATCTGTAAAACAAAAAAATCAAGTCCCAATTCTCAGACTGCCTTTATCAGCAGTCCGGATACAGACAAAGAGGTACCCAGCAATCATTGCTGTGAGATACCCAGGAATCTGTGCAGTGATGACCGCACAGAACAGAGGAGCTCCGGACTGCTGTAACTGCAGGCAGAACCAATGAGGAGAGGACTGAGCTGCTCTCGCGGGACTTTCACTGCTGTGCGGGCTTCATTTGTGGATTACTGCTGGTGCAAGGCTTTGGGTAGGTGTTTAGCTTCATTTGTGGATTATCTGATTACTGCAAGGCTTCAGGTAGGTAGGTGTTTGGTCGCTGGCTGGATTGTGGGCTTCGTTCATGAAACAGAGGTAGGTGAAAGCTTCGTAACATGAATTTGTGTGTGTGTGTGTGTGTGTGTGTGTGTGTGTGTGTGTGTATCCAGTGAGTGTCAAAGTTGTTTTGTATAGTGGTATTGTAATAGAAAGGGCTTTTTCTAAAGTAAACAGCAGATTAGGGTTGGAGACAGGGATATGATTAGGGTTAATGTGTATCGCTAAGGTGGAGAGGGTTAAACATCTTTCTTTTTTTTTTTTGTGATGTTTTAAGGCTAAGATTCATAAACTCCCACACTTCATGCTAAGCCTATTTGCTCACTGTGCAGCAATGAGTGCATTGTTTTCAATTCATTTAACAGCTCTGCACATCACACCCAGGAGGAAAACAAGGATAAGCTGCAGAATATGCTAATGAAGAAATAATAAGAAAAATTACACGCTAATGAAACAAATTAACAGGGACCAGAGCAATCTCAGCATCATCTGCACAAGATGATGAACAAGCAGTAAATCAAAATTAATAGGACTGTAGTACTACACTAAGGCTGTGTCTCAGTACATGCTCACTGGTGCATAGACTTCAATGTTTTCAACATTTTGACTTCAGCATTTTCCTAGTTTACAGTTGGTGATTTCTCTAATTTAAAGTACATTTATATATATATATATATATATATATATATATATACACATATACACATATAATGTGTGTGTCTATGTATATATATATATATATATATATATATATATATATATATATATATATATATATATTTCTAGATAGATATAGATATAGACATATAAATAGAAAGAAAGATATAAATACACATATAGATACATAACATATGAGAGAGCCAAATATAGTTGAATTTGCTTTTAGTTAACACTATTTGGTCGACTAAGTAGATGGTTCTAGAGGTGTATGAGAGTGCACAATTCCCAGGGTTGGGCAATATGCCACTTCAGAATTAGTATATATAAGTAATATGGGGTGTGGTGGGAGCAGATTTTTTTTCTTTGAGTTTTGCATAGACAGAGGTTATTGCTCACAGCATGCATAGCAAATTGTCGACATTTAGGTTGTCAACTGATATTAGGGGCATTAGTTATTGAGTCTGTCAATAATAGTTACTACACCTGTATGAATGCATATATATATATATATATATATATATATATATATATATATATGTGTGTGTGTGTGTGTGTGTGAAATGCCCCAGTTGCTATATACTGGTGGCTAGGGAGAACAAATGGTGGTTGGTAGAGATACTCAGGCTTGAACCCTATACCTTGGATGCAGGTGGCAAGGGCCTGAATTCCCTATCTACCACCATTTCTAAAAAAAATTTCAGATTTTTGCCTCATATTTGTTCTGTTCCTCATAAAATATGTGGTTTCTGTACCTACATTTTTTCTTGCAACATCTGTAGTGCAGTGGTGCACTGGTAGCATTGCTGCCTAACAGCTACAGGTTCTCTTGTTTGATTCTTGGCTGGGGTGGTGTCTGCATGTCTTCCCATCTTACAAAGATGTGCCTGGCATTTCTCCCTGCTCTGCTAAAAATTGTCCTTTGTTCCAAGTCAGACTAGTTTCCTGATTAAATGTTTAAAAATAACAGGCATTTGAATTTCAGACTTCATATTCTTCAGAAAGTAAATGGTAACGCAAAACTGTTTATTCTAGCAGTTGTCTAAGTTTATAGCATGGATATTTGAAATTTTTCCCTATTTTTGGAACTGTATTCCCCCATTATTGGCTTTGTCCAGGTATTTTGTGCTAAGGTTAAGCGTTATCTATGGTGAGAACTGAATTCATTGAATGTTTGGGGGCTGTATTCCCCCCCATTACTGGCTTTTTCCACATGTTTTTTGCTAACAGGTTGAGAGCTATGGTGAGAACTGAATTCACTGAATATGTTTAGTGCTGTATTCCCCCATTATTCATGAAATGGTAGCTATTTAAGTTCGTCTTCCTCTCTTTCACAAAACAGCTGATTTTGCATAGTGGTATGTTTCTCTCACTGTTTTGCACAGTGTCCACTGGGTTAAACACGTGGCAGTGAAATGTATGGTGGTAACACAGCATTTTATTCTAGCAACTTTCCAACATTATACAAGCAATGTTTAAAATGTGTCCCTGGTTTTTGGGCTTTTGTCCCCCCCCCAATAAACTTTGGCTTTTTCCAGATTTCTTGTGCTGCAAAGTTCAGAGATACAACTGCGTGTCGAGTAGATTTTACAAGGAGCTGAGAGCTGCAGGGGAACAAAACTTTAGTGCTGCTTATTCTGAGTAGGCTTGCATTGTTAATAGCACAACAGGTAGTGTACTTGCTTTTGATGCAGAAGGTTGTGGGTTCTACTCCCATAGTAGATAGCTGCATTGCTGATACTGTGCTGTGTTGTAAAGTGGGTGAATGCTGCAGTCCTTTTTGGCAAAGATACCTAGAGTAGTAACTATGAACCTGTTATCAGTTTGCCCTACAGTCCCTATTGCAATATTACTAGCTTATCATTTTTTTAATGCATGCAACACAGGCGATTTATTCTTCAAGGGCAACAGGCACTTTATTTGTAGATGAATAAACAATGACATATAAAGTTGTTTGCTAGCAGCAACCTCTTCATTGTTACAGATTTCTTTAATGTGGAGTTATTTAGATGACTTTTACTACTTCAGAGATTGTGCATATTTACTGATATTGGTGGACTGTAGAAGGTTGAGTAGACTTTTATGATGGAAATGTTCTGAATTGGGTAGTTTTGTCATTGGTGCATGCATTTTGTTTCATTGTTTACTGGAAAAATGTTCAAAACAATACATTTAAAATGCCATCTAACAACTGTACTGTATTGTACAAGGAATATAATTTAGTACAATCAGGAAGGTGTATCAAAGAGCACATGTATGTTTCATGTGCAAGGGGCCTATGATTTGAAAACAGCCCAAAGTTAATCTTTGTCTGCCACTAACAAAATGTATTTTCTTTGAATGTGGGTTTCAGTGCTGTTTCATTGAATGTGAGTTTCAAGGGCAGAGAAGTTTTAATGCTAAGCCTGCTTTCATTGTGAGACTGCATTGCTTTGTTTCAGATGTCTTAGTGTTTGTGTTGTAAAATGCAAAATAAAACTTTCAAATGAAATCCAAATCATCATAGAAGTAAAGCAGTATGCACATTAGTGTTTATGGTAAATGGAGTGAAATAGCCAAGTAATGGATCATTGGAATGGCTGCAGGGGGAGGGCTCCATTCGACCATGATTTTGTGAGGGGGAAGGGCAGCAAAGTCAAAGACAGCCCCAGCCGAACTAATACCTCCCAACTGTCCAAATTTTCACAGAATGAATAGATTTTTGCTTCTTATTTTTGGTTTGTTCCTCATAAAATTTGTGGTTTTCTGGAAAATCATTTAGGAATTAAGTCACTAAATAATGACACACTGAGTTTCAGACTTCATAACCTTCAAAAAAAATGCATCCTAAAGTAAGACTTGTTATTCTATCAACTGTCTCAGTTTATACAACAGCAATTTTTAGTACTGTTTATATGTTCTCCCAATATATTTGGCCTTGTCCAGATTTATTGCATTAACAGGTTCAGAGGTACATGCAAATAAACTGCTTTATAGAATTAGGCATAGCCAAACCTCTCAACTGTCCCCGAATTTGGCTCAAAATGTTGCTCTTCCCCTAATAATCCCTCCGCAAAATAGCAATTTTGGAAGAAAACATGGAGGGTTTACAATTAAGAAATAACTGTAATAATCAGAGTTATAGATTACTTTTATTTCAGAAATGCATGTAGATTTTTTTATTTTGTCAGCTGCTCAAGTTAGCAGTACTAATATTAAAAACAGTGTCCCTTCTTTGACAGGTTCCCAGCTGTATTGTGTAGCTATTTTATATTTTTGCAACACATATTTTTGGTCCATTTTTCATAAAATTGTGGGTTTTTTTTGCAAATTAGTGGTAAATCATTAAAGTCTGAAGTTAGAAAATAATGACAGACATTTGAGCTTCAGATTTCATATCCTTCAGAAAATTCATACTAATGCAAGACCTACTATTCTATTATCTTTAAGTTTATAGGAGCAATATTTAAAAATTGTGCTTATTTTTGGGCCTTTGTCCCACTTCTATGTATGGCTTTGTCCAGATTTCATGCTCTGAGGTTGAGAGGTATGACAAATGTCAGGGCCATCACAGTCAGCCAAAGACATTTCAAATTGTGACATACTTGTTGCACCCCACTCCCCCATGTAGTGACTCTGGATGTGTCCAAGCAAGGCAAGGAGCAGTTATGCAGTGCAAATGTGCAAGGTATCCCCCCATCCAAGGTAGACACAAGTACTACAGTGGCTTTTCATCTGTTCTTGATTTTGCAGAATGGTCTGGTTTCTGTCATATTTTTGTACTGTTGATTTATGCTTATTACTCAAAGTGCCTGTTGCTCTGTGTAGAAATGCTTTAATGACCATCAGGTAAGCTTGTCTGAGATCATAACATGCAAGTAAGCTTTAATAAGCATACTGTTAAAGAATTGCCAACATTGAAACCCTTTCTGTTGTTGCTATGCAGAGAATACTTAACTAGATAATGTATAAGCATTTGGTATTGAAATGCATATGACAGTATTTGTAATAAAGGACAGGATTACATTATTTTAAGAAGCTCATTACACTTGTTGGAGACTTCCAGTGATCTCTGAGGGCTTTACACATAAACTAAACAGAATGCCATTCATGTGTGGTCCATAATCTGTACAGTAATCCTTTAAGCAATGTATCTTGAGCTTGTTTCTTGTTTGCTTTTCATTTTTTACTTTGATCATGTTTTCCCCATGAAACAAGTAGATAGTTATCAGGCAGCAGGTCATTTTTGGATAAGAAACATTTTTACAAGTGGGGGTATCACAGAATTTACTACTTTCAGCATGTTACTTGGTACTTTAATAAAGCTGAATATAAATTATAATTAAAACTGCAGTGCAAGGAGAAGCGGTTTGAGTTGTGTGCTGCTTGTTTTTCTTATACTTGATTTTGACTGGCATTCCAGTAATGTATTTAAAAAGTAATTTATTTTTTCATGCCTCACAACCTTTTTGTTTCTATCTAGATATTAGATAAGCTGTCATGCAGCCAATGCATTGAAATATTTTTATTCTTTTACACTTTATTTGTCTTGATTGGACTCTCATGAGGGTTTGGCACCCAGGGCAGCATATTTAAAGTTATTTTTTGTGGTTTTGAGCATAGCTCCTCCCCTTTCTAGTTGACCGCACCCCTTCCCATTGACCCCACCCATTCAGCTGTCTCCTGCAGCCCCCTTTGATTTGAAGTCACCAGCCACCACTGTATATATATATATATATATATATATATATATATATATATATATAAATATATATATATATATATATGTGTGTGTGCGTGTGTGTGTGTGTGTGTGTGTGTGTGTGTGTGTATATATATATATATATATATATATATATATATATATATATATATACTTACACATATACATACATCATACACACACACACACACACACACACACACATATATATATATATATATATATATATATATATCCAAAGGCAGTGGTGTTTCCATATTCATAAAGGATGCATACACCTCCAGACTGGTAGCTCAACATAACATATTAGAAATACTTCAGGTGCAGCTAACATTGGGTAAGACAGCGATTCATGTCGTAGCCTGCTACAGATCCCTAACCATGTCACAAGTCTCACACTCCATGTTCCTAAGCACCCTGGAGAATTTTAGGGTCCAACCCAACATTCTCATACTGGGCGACTTCAACTACCCCTCCATTTACTGGGAAATCTACTCGTGTACCAATACACGTGCCCAACGTTTCCAGGAATTCATTAATAACAATACCCTGGACCAGCTCATTCTTACCCCCACTAGAGGTAGCAACATCCTTGACCTGGTCATTACTAACACGGTCGACCGTTGCTCTACACCAATAGTCAACTCCTCCCTGGTTAGATCCGACCACAAACTAATCACCTTGGAAATCCACATCCCACTCACCCGCCCCGCAAAGGTAAACCCCATGAAAAACTTCTCCAAAGCTAACTTTGGGCTCCTAAAAACAGAGGTGGCTGACTTCACAGTGCCCATACAAGTGGAGAAAATTTGCATGAGCGCCAAATCATACACCAATGCATTGTACGAACACGTACACAAATGTATGGATCTCGCCATACCCAATAGAACCAAGATGCTCTCCTCCAAAAAAAGGAAATCAATCTGGTCGTTCCCTGCCATAAACAAACTCTACAACAGAAGGAGGAAACTCATGTGGAATAAGGTGATGTCCCAAGACTGAAAAAACTCACTTATCAGCCTCAGCAAAAAATTGAGATCCCTCATCAAATCCTCTAAAGCTAGCTATGAAAACAGAATTGCAGCAGATAGTAAAGACAACCACAAGGCCTTCTATAGTTATGTAAAGAATCTCCATGGCAATACCCAGATTTGCTCTGAGCTACTGCACAATGGTACCTCCTATACCGAGCCAACAGATATTGCCAATATACTGGCCGACAGATTCAGTGCCAACTTTACCACTCTCTCCCCCAGCAAAGGACCAATCACAATACCAGTAGATTGCCAGGCACCCAGTATTACTGCTGCACAGGTTAAAACAGCACAGTCCAAGGCCAAAAATACAGCTTCTATGGGAACTGACAATATCCCTGGCTGTGTTCTACATGAACTACAGAGTAAACTGGTACCTCTCCTGTGTGCCCTGTTCAATCACAGCCTCGTCTCAGGCTTTGCCCCTACTGAATGGTGCACTGCTACAGTCATCCCTCTCCACAAAGAAGGAGCAACTACAGACCCTGGGAACTATCGCCCCATTAGCCTGATGAGTCTGATATGCAAAGCTATGGAGAGCATCACATTGGATCTAATAAGCAAGGATACAGGGAATCTCCAAACTCTGGATCCCACACAGTTTGGTTTTGTGAAGTGTAGATCATGCCTGCTCAACCTGGTTGACATCTTTGAGTCAGTCACCACAGCTGTGGATGAAGGCAAGGTGGTTCATACAGCCTACCTTGATCTGGCCAAAGCCTTTGATAGCATTCCCCACTCAGGAATCATAGAAAAACTCACTAAGCTAGGCATCAATCCCTGTATCACTAGGTGGGTTGCAAACTGGCTTACAGAAAGAACCCACAGTGTGAAAGTAGCTGACTCCAAGTCAGATTGCCAACCAGTCACAAGTGGAGTCCCACAGGGTTCGCTCCTGGGTTCTCTCCTGTTTGGTATCTACTTCTCTGAAGTCCAGGCCAACACGAAGGGACTCTGGCTGACAAAGTTTGCAGGAGATTGCAAGTTGGGAGCTATCATTAACTCCCCAAGTGATCTTGACATCCTACAGAAAGGCCTCACTGAGACCAACGACTGGTGTCAGAACCATGGCCTTAAGCTCAATGTCAAAAAAGTGTCATCAGTCCCTTTGGGAAAAACTCAGTTCTCATGAATTACCACATCGATGGTAGTCCACTGAACATAGAAGGTGTTATAAGAGATCTGGGAACACAGGCTGACAGCAACCTCTCTTTTGACTACACATTGCCACTGTGGTCAGAAAGTCCTTCTGTGGGGCACATCTCATTACTAAGGGTTTTGCATCCAGGAAGGAAGAGGTCATTGTCTCCCTCTACTCTTCCCTCATTAGGCCAATCATCGAGTACAATGCCCCATCTGGCATGTACCTCACTATACACCTGCAACAACTGGAGAGGCTACAAAAGTACCTCACAAAGAGGATCCTAGGCCTTAAACACTTGTTCTATATGGACAGACTCAAAAAACTCCAACTATTCTCTGTCTCATATCACCTACTTAGAGGCGATCTCTGCTTGACTTACAAAGCCATGTCTGACCCAGTCCTGTTAGAAATGCTACATCTAAAGAAATCCCAATCCCTCCACACCACACGCTCCAGAGACCTCAACCTCATTACCACAATCAACAGAACAAGCTGGAGGGACAGGTTCATAACCCAGAGACTGCCCATGCTATGGAATAGACTTCCCATACATGTCAAACGAGCACCTCACTGGCCCTCTTCAAGAGAAATCATGATGAGTGGATGGGAAATAGAAAATTCACCCTGGGGATCACTCCAGTGGCTCTACTCGACAGAGGCATTGGGAACTAAGGTCGGGTGGCATGATGCCAGGGTAATCCTATGGGCTAGGCTTGTAAAGGCTCCAGGGCCATTAGCCTAGTACATACCTATGAACCTATATATATAATATATATATAGAGAGATATAGAGCAGCAGATGAAATGCTTTCTTGATAATAAGTACATCCCTAAGCTGAAATGACTGAAGAATTGTAAATTATTAAGCACATCTTATAGTTGCATTTCTAAAAAATGTAAATTGTTACACAAGTCTTCCCAGTAGGTTTAAAACAAAGAATTGAGAGTTTTCTAGCCAACACAATGCCTCAGAGGTCCCATTTAAAAGTCAACTAGTGGAAGAGGTAGAAAATCTTTGGAATCTTTCTATTCTTGGAGGTTCATGAGGGGTTATCAGAGGAGGGTGCTCTATGAATCCCGTAGACACAGCTGTAAAGAATATAGCTGTGTGTGTGTGTGTGTGCGTGTGTGTGTGTGTGTGTGTGTGTGTGTGTGTGTGTGTGTGTGTGTGTGTGTGTGTGTGTAAAACTTTAAAAACAAGAAATCATACAACATAACTTGTTAGGTAAGCAAAACATCACAGGTTACTTAAGATAGCAGTGCCTTTTACTGATTATGCATCAGCAGTTATTTACATTTGGATTTAATTTTATTTATAAAAGTATTATACTTGGTTAACAAGGCAAATGGCAATGCTCCTACAGTGGTTTTTCAGGAGAGATACAATCAGTAATCATACAGTTCCAGAAAATTCCAGTTTGTTGAAAAACAAATGCTTCCCTGGAGTTAAAGCCAGACACTGTAATTTGATGACAAATTCAGTATGATAGTGCAGCCCTCTCAACATTCAAGGCAGATTCTTTTCCCCTAGGAAACTATTAATCTTCCTGCTGAATCACATTTTTATGGAATCCTTCTGTGTTTAATAAAATCACGATGCACATTTTAGTATTTGCTTTCATATGACTAATCTCTCAGTCAGATTACATATACATCATGGTTACAGTTAGTGTGCTATAGGATGTCTGTGTTTCCAGTGTTTACAGGAAAGGAAACCCGTGACTGAGACAGTTTAACCTTTTTATACAGTCTGATTGACAGAAACAGAGTAGGACTTCAGTAGATAAATATTCAGGTAGTGAAGAAATGTGAGTTGGAGGTATAATCCAGCTACGCAAGATTCAGGTAACTCCATAAGAGGTTCAGGGATCAAGACAAAGTGATTATTTATTTATTTATTTTACATTTGTTGACCGGGATAGTCTGATTGGATACATGTCCATTTTCAGTGGAGGCCCGGGGAGAAAAGCTCCAAGATAATAATACACATTGAACATTTAGTAAATGCTAGTGTTAAGCAGATTACAGTCATAAGCAATACCAGCATTTAGCACATATAGTACTTATTATAAACCCTTTACAAAACATAACATTATTTTCAAAGTTAAACATACATAACATTACATTCAAGTTTAAGACACACTGAGCAGCAGTTATAAAATTGACCCTTCCTGAAATGGAGTGGAAGAAAAAAGTTAGAAGTAGTTGAAGGTAAGGCACATACCACTCAACCTGGAATCGTCAAAAATCTGGATAAGGCCCCATGAAAAATAGGTACAAATCTGTACGCTGATTAACATCTAATTTGCATAAATATTTACGTAGCCCCACCCACTCCAATGGAATTGTGGGATACCAACTTTCAAACGCAAACTGAAGAACAGACAACCAAAATATGGCACCAGACTAGAGTCCCCCTGCAGCCATCCCAATGTCCCATTACCTGGCTATTTCGCCCCATTTACCATAGACACTAATGTGTGCATACTGCTTTACTTCTACAATTATTATTTTTACATTTTGCAGCACAACAATGCAGAAACACTAACAGACATCTGCTAAACAAAACAATACTGTCTTGCAATGAAAATAGTCTTGGCATTAAAACTTCTCTGCCCTTGAAATTCACATTCATTGAAACAGCATTGAAACCCACACCACATCCAAAGAAAATGCATCTGGTCGGCCACTGGTGGATAAAAATTACCTTTGGGCTGTTTTCAAATTATTGGCCCCTTACACACAAAACAAGAAACATACATGTGTTCTTTTCTTTGATACACCTTCCTGTCTTTATTAAATTATATTCCTTGTATAATACAACACACTTGTTAGACAGAGTGCATTTTAAATTTATTGTTTGAACATTTTTCCAGTAGGCTGTACTGTAGGCAATGAAACAAAATACATGAACCAATAATGACAACTGCCCAATTTAGAACATTTCCATCATAAAAGTCTACTTCCACACCCACACTATAAATAGAATGACAGTAGTGTAAGCCAAAGGTATCTTGCACAGCATCTCACACTTATTTTCAATTTAATTTTTTTTTGGTGGGGAGACAAAAGGTCAGAAACTCGGGACACATTTTAAACATTGCTTGTATAATTTTGTAAAGTTGCTAGAATAAAATGCTGTGTCACCACGCTGTATTTCACTGGCAAATGTTGAACCCGGGACCCTACGCACTACAGTCAGAACAACATACCACTATACCAAATCAGCAGCTTCCTGAAAAATAGGAAGTCTGAAACTTAATGGCTATCATTTAGTGACTTCATTTCTCACTTCTCACCATAGCTCTCAACTCTTAGCACAAAAAACCTGGGCAAAGCTCACAAGTAGTGGTGGCTAAGGACTTACCAGGGACACATTTTAAATATTGCTTGTATAATTTTGTAAAGTTGCTTGAATAAAAAGTTGTGTTACCACCATGCATTTCACTGGCAAGTTTTGAACCCAGGACCCTATGCACTAAAGTCAAAACAACATACCACTATGCTAAATCAGCAGCTTCTTGAAAAATGGGAAGACTGAAACTTATTGGCTATCATTTAGTGAATTCATTTCTCTTCTCGCCACAGCTGTCAACCTCTTAGCACAAAAAACTCTACAAACAAAGCCAATAATGGTGAAATACAAATTTAGTTCTCACTATAGCTCTCAACTCTTAGCACAAAAAACCTGGGGAATACAAATTCCATTGTCAGTCCATGTATCAGCTTAGTAAGTGATGTCATGGCTTGAATAAAACATGCTTAGAAAAATAAATAGTAGACTGAGTGTTTTGTACCTCAACTTGTCTCAACAATGACATACTACAAATACAGCTGCAGCCTGTCCACCTATCTGTCATAAAAGAGAAGAAATCACATTCTGCTTGAGACAATATTCTCAGCTACAATGAAATAAATGAGTCTATAGAAAATCATAACAATGTAATAATAATTTTTGAAAAGACAACATTTTTTGAAGTTCCTGAGATTTTCACAAAGCTGATGATCAGAGCACAATGAAGGACAATGAACAGGTAGAAATGATACGGAAGCACTAGTTTCTCTGTAGCATTTTTTTTATTTATTTTGTTTCATAAATAGCTCAGCATTTTGAAAAGGTATGGGTTCATTCTCCATGCTGGCATATAGATCTTTAATGTATTTACTGTAGAATATGTAATGCTCAAATTAAGACTAAACAATTATGTGTATGGACATATGCATTGTATTACATTTAAATAATGACACCATAATATTAAATAAATCTAAAACTGGAAACTTCATCTGGAGCTACATGTACCGATTCTCTGCAAGAGGGCAATATTTTTTCCCAGTTAAAAGCAGTTCTGATGCCAATAACACAAAGTACAGGTTTTAGTGGTATAGCTTGGAAGATGCCTTTTCATTCTTGCAGCACATTAGATCCTCTTATCACATTCTTACAGCATGCTGCCCCATTAAATAATTAGTTTCATTATTAAATACTCATCCTACAGTGGAAACGTGTCAAAAGGCTGAATTCATTTTCACTGTAATTCACAGGACACTTGTATGTAAATGAAGATCATCATCTTATATAACACATCAGAGAGTTCCTTTCTAAAAAGAAAAAGGTAGCTATATTCTGAGACACGGCTTAGATCGCATGACTCGAGTATCATAGGTCAGGTGAGCAAGTGTAAGTATTTAATTTCATTTTAATTTTTTAAGAATGTTTATTCACTTGTAAAGCTACTCAAATCATAGCCCTGCATTGTTTTCCATAACAGATGGCTTGTAGTCTGTTAGGAATCCAAGTTTCATTATTTATTATTTTACTATGAATCCCTGCACTTTTAATGACTATGTCAGGGCTTATTTCATAGGAGATGTTGACAGTTTAAATTGACTTGCATACTGGAAATAACCCCCCCCCACACACACAGCAATTTAATTACCTTACTTCAAGAAGTCAGCCAGTCATTCCCCTGCCCGCATAAATAAGTTCTTCATTCTTCCCGCTCGCAAACCAGACATAATTCATAACGCTGTGCTGTCCCTTGTTTCTGCTTGTGCTTACATAAGCATATTCTGTTCCCGGCTTTCTCGCTCGCATATAAACCATAATGTTCAAAGCTAAGCTGTTCCTGTTCCCGCTTGCATTTGCGGCCAGCTGGAAATGACTCCTTTAGCTCAATTCCGACTGGCTGGTAGCCTTGGCGGCGCTGATGTCATTGTGCACATGATGATGTCATCACTGACAGTGCGGAAATTTGAAAAACAAAAGGAAAAATCAGAAATGAAGGGGTGCCACTTGGTAATCTTGACATCCCTTCATTTGGACCCCAAAACTCAGTAAAAACTGAGAAATTCGGTATGGTTGGGAGGTATGGTAAGCACCTAAGAAATAGAGAGTTCACTAATCAGGGTTAGTGCAAGGAAATAACCAATGAGTTTTGAAGTATTTCTTGAGTTTGTTTTTGAATTGAGTTAGTGAGGGTTCTAGGGTCAAGTCAGCTGGGAGTCTGTTCCATATTTTTCCAACAGAGTTGGCAAACAGAGAGACCCCAGCTGAGTAGTTGGATTTGTATGTGTGAACTAAGAGTCTAGTGGATGATCGCAGTGGCCAGGTGCTGGTGTAGGGGCTGATAATATTTTTTAGTGCAGGTGTATTTTCTGGTTGGTAGAGAACTTTATGTGCCAATATTAGCTGGTTGAACTGCAGTAGGCTTGGCAGTTCAAGCCATCCTAGGTGATTTACGTTGTGACAGTGGTGTGTCCGGTAGGCTGTGCCAGTAGCAAATCTGGCAATGCGGTTATAGCAGTATGATAGTTTATTAAGATCTGTTTTGTTTAAGTTTGAGAATAGAGGTGAGGCATAGAGAAGAGTTGATAGTAGATGGGAACAGGCAATTGCAGTTCTAGCAAGTGTGGTAAGGAAAGGTTTGATTCTGTAAAGAGAGACAAGTATTTTATTAATGGTTTTGATAGTTTGATTGATATGCACATCAAACTTCAGATTATCAACTATGACACCCAGTAGTTTAGTTTGGGCTTCTGGAGAGACGATAGTGCCATTGTTAGCAGTTATGTTGAAGGCTGGCAGGGGGGTCCTGCATGTGGGGGAGAAGAGGAGCAACTTAGTTTTGTTGGGGTTTAGGATTAGATGTTGATTGGAGAGACATTTTTCCACTGTATTAAAGGTAATTTGGGTTACTGTGAATAAAGTAGCTGGTGAGGTGTCAGAACAAATCAAGGTGGAGTCATCCGCATATTGAATGCAGGTAGCATCTGGGATGACTGAATGAAGGTCATTAATAAAGATGGAGAAAAGAAGGGGTCCTAGTATCGAGCCCTGGGGGACTCCTAATGTGATGGGTAGGTGAGATGATAGCTTGTCCTGCCATAGGACTGCCTGTTGCCTGCCCTGCAGGTAGGATTGAAACCATTGGAGTGCATGGTTATTTAAAGAGAAGGCCTTCAAGGTATTTATAAGCATTTTGTGGTCAACCATGTCAAAATCCTTGGATAGATCTAGAAAGAGTGCTGAGGATAGTTTGTTATTATTGCGGTTGTGGTTAATGACGTTAGAGAAAGAGAGCAGGGCAGAAGTAGTACTGTGGTGTGGCTTAAAGCCATGCTAAAAGTTGGACAACAGCTTGTTCTGTGTGAAGTAGTGCATGAGTTGTATGTGTACACACTTCTCCATAATTTTAGCTAGAGGTGACAGAATAGCTATGGGTCTAAAGTTTGACAGTTCAGTGGAACTACCTACTTTATGAAGAGTATGACATGGGAGATTTTCCAAATAGTGGGTACAGTAGCTTCAGATATAGCTCTGTTGATCAAGATAGAGATGGGGTAGGCTATGGTGTCAGCAGCCTTTTGCAGATAGTCTGCTGGGAGGAGGTTGGCAGCCAGGGTGGTAGGTCTTAGTTTCTTAAGTAGGGTATGAATAAGTTGAGTAGGAACAGGTTGGAAGGTAAAGTATGCTTGGGTACTGGGTGCAGCTACATTAGAATTAGAGCCATTGGGAGAGAGTTGGCTGACTAGAGACTGGATAGTCTCTGTGAAGAAGCTGTTGAAGTTATTAACAATGTCTACTGGGGATTTTTGTTGGGAAGCTGAGGGGGTGGTGGGCGGTTTGGCCTGGGTGGAGTAGTTTGTTTATTCCTGCCCAGAACTTTTGAGGTTTGTTTTGGTGTTTTTGCAGTAGATGGTAGTAGTGGTTCTTTTTGTCTAAGGTTATGGATTTCTTGGTGTCATTCCTTAGCTGTCTGAATCATAGTTGATCACGTGAGGCTTTTGTTTTTCGGTAGATGGCCCATGCTTTGTTTCTGAGTGAAATTTTGGTTTTGGTATCTTTAGAAAGCCATGGTGCAATATTAACTTTGGTTCTAATAGACCGGCTGGGAGCATGGGAGTTAAGAATAGCAAGGAATTTGGTGTTAAAGTATGCTACTGCTTCAACTAGGGAGAAACATTTTAGTACTGACCAGTTGCATGCCTTAAGTTCATTTTGAAACTTGGTGAGAATAAAAGTCTTGTTGTTTTTTAATGTTCTATAGGTGGGTTGGTAGGAGCAGTCTACTTTGAGCTTGATTACATAGGTGAGACAGTGATCACTTAGGTCATCAGGCAAAGTGCCTGATTTATAAGATTGAAGATGGGTATTGACGAGTGTCCAGTCTATGGTAATTTCCTTGTTATTGGGTTTTCCTGTCCTGGTGGGGGAGGTTATGATTTCAGTAAATCCATAGAGGTTTATGTGGGTTGTGGGGGTTTCACAAGAGCAAATGTTCCAGTCAATGTTGAAATCCCCAAGAACAATTGCTTCTTGGGGGTGGTTATTGGATAACCAATATAAGAAGTCTTCTAAGGTTTCTGTGTTCCTCCCTGGGGGAATGTAGACACAAACAATGTTTACATTTTTGCTTTTGTTAATTTGTAGTTTTGAGATAAGAATTTCAGCATTATTGAACTGGGGTGGTTGTTGGGTGTCTATGCTGACAGATAGGGTAGACTTGTAAATTATGGCTATCCCACCACCCTTTCTGGTTGTATGGTCCAGTCGAAACATACTATACCCTGGTGGCAGAATCTCATGGTCCTTGGTGGCAAGTTTCAGCCACGTTTCTGTTAGGCATAATATATCTGGGGAATGAACAGCTAAGAGGGCATGCAGGTGCTGAGTTTTGTTATTTATGATCCTAATGTTTAGATGGCAGGCCAGCAGTGAGCTAGGAGGTCTATTTGTTGGAGCTATGGTGGTAGGGGATATAGTAGGGGGATTAGGGCCAACAGGTGAGGATGGACTAGGGTTTGGGTGGATGCTGCCATCCTTTGTAAGGTTGTAGTGTATCCTGATTATGAGTTTTAAGATTTTGAATAAAGTTTTCTTATAGTGTCTAGTTTTATGACTAATGTAACTAGGTCTAGTAAGATGGTAGTATTTAGGAGTTAAGGAGGTAAGCATAATTATTGTTATTATTTTTCTTTACTTTATATGTAAATGTTTCATGCTGTGGCATCTGTGACAACTGAAAATGTTATTCCTTGGTGGATAGGTGACTACGACAGATCACCTTATTCTCAGGCTTTGGTATAGCTGAGGGCACTCAGAGTCAAAGGTATTTTGATCTCTGGAGGTCTGTGTGTCACAACAAGATGCTGCTTATCTGTATTGTTAATGGATTCTATACACAGCAGCTAGTGGACTGTATAAAGTTATAAATATTTAAAAGAGTGACCACTTTAGTTCCTTAAGGGGTAGTCAGGGGTAGCTCTAACCTTAGAAGATAGTCGGCAGGTTAGTTATCTGGTGGCATATAGGCTTAAACTTCCCTATATCACCTGGTGCAGGACAGGAGGAGATTGAGGTGATACAGACCTCTAATGAAGAATGGGCAATAGGATTCACCATGAATATATCAATGGTCATTCTAACAGAATAACTAATCACCAAAACTAAGCCCAGCTCACACGTAAGAAGAAAAATAGAAATGTTAACACACCATGCAGATAAAAAACACAAACAAAGCACATAAAATAAATGAACTTATATAAATCAAAGCCCTACAAATCAGATTTAATATAACAAATTAAAATAAAAAAATAAAAAATAAAAATCACACCTGAAACCAGCAAATTGGGAAATGGCATTAGCAGCAAAATGATTTATGCAGTAACCCTTTCCCACTGAAAATAAATATAGCAATGCAAATGAAAAAAGAACACCATTAAAATGATAACTGGAATATGTGAGAGTCTGTTTTTTTTTGATACATCAAATATTTTGCACTGTAGGGTTAGGCAACACACACACAAAGACACGCACACATATCTTCTCAGTAAAGTGCTCCAGCAGCATCATTTTTTTTCATTTTATTTCCTTTTATGGCAGACTTCAACCTAAGATACAACAGCAGCATCTCGCTTTTGCCTTTCCCATAGAGTACCTTGTTATATTTTGCCAGCTTGAACATAAAGATCTGAGGACTCTGTTAAACTTACATTTTTAACACTGGAGAATCTAACATGGTTCTCCAGTGACAGCAGGTAATCAGACGATTTCATAAGTAGGAATTCTCCTTCACAGATGTGATCACAAGGAAGTCTATATTATGTCCGCAAAAAACCCTTTCAGCGAACAACTGTTCGACGAAGAATAAGCATTGAAATTCTAACTCACTCAAATGGCCATTCCAGCGGAAATAAATGCTTGGGCAACCTAATACCAGAAAATATTTAAAACCCTTCAAAGTGGGCGGCTGTGCACTCCACGCCCCCCAATGTGGGGAGCTGTGCCCCCACCCCCCAACTAAATATATCAACTCCGAGATCACACTACAGTGGGGAAAAGGGCAGATTCCCAATGATGGCCAAGTGTTTTTTCCCCCATAGGAAAAAATTCACAGAAATAACCATTTTTGGAAGTTAAATTTCACTGGCTATTGTTTGGCAAAGAGCCATTTGCTGAAAGGAGTTTTCACAGACATAATATAGACCCATCACAAGGACCTAAAGTTGTCTGAAAATATGTCTTTGCTGACTAAATTAATTCATCAGCTCAGTTTTCAGCAGTCTTCATTATCTGCAAGAGAATATTATTTTATGTGAACTTGCATGCTGCTGGGTGAGTCAGTTTATTATTGAATCAAATCTCTAGAATGCCTCCTCACATCAAATGCCTAAAGTCTGCATTGCCTGACTGAGCGTAAGTCTTGAAACTTGCAGTAGGGTTCAATAACAAATTGTTTCTTTTCAATTGAGGCTATTGATTTTTTATTCAGTTCATAAATAATTCTTTGTTTGGCAGTTTCTTGCAGTTCACTCTTAATTTTTGTAGTACTTCCTTATTATAGTGGTCCTGCTGATAGTGGCCTTGGGTAATGTAGTTCAGAAATTACGTATTCTCTTTTAGTGTTTATCTACTATAAGAAGTTTGCATTCTCTGCAGTTGTTCCAGATTTATGTAGAATATAAAGTATGTTGAAGTCCGCATTCTTTTAAATTTAACATAATGCTATAGCGGTTTTATTGCCAACTACAAATGATGTGGGACATTTATATGTTTTGCTTCCACATTTTTTGGACCACTATTGACCATGTAAACATCGGAGATCTACTCATCCCAGAGACCGTTGTTACAGCTCAGGTGTGTGTGACTGTGACAGTGAGAGTCTCAGAGCACTAAAGTCTAAAGTTTTTTTTTCAAATTTTTTAAATACAGGGTTACCCTTCAGTAGTGCTCTTATTGAACAATCTGCTTTAACTATAGGAATATGAAGACAAGGGAATACAATTTGTGACTATGGGTTTAAAATTACCTGTCTATTCTGACAGACCAGATAACTAGAACCAGACTCAAATAACAAAAAGAAGAGATCCATGGGGTCTTAGGAGGTGTGAAGTTTATAATATGCCCTTTAAAACCCTAGCTGACAAAAACATCAGTGAAATGGCATTTTATGTAGGTAAGACTGAAAGGCCAATTAAGGAATGCATATATGAGCAGTGCTACAACATTAAGAAAAATAATATCAACAGCGCTTTGGCTAAACATATACAGGTGAACAACAAACACTGGCTTAAGTTTACTGTTTTAGAGCAAATAAAAAAGAACGATAGGGATAGACCATGGGCAATACTGTTAGAAACAAAGAATTATGTTGGCAGTTACATTTAAATGCTATAAACCATCCAGGACTAAATATACATATCCATAACTAGTATTTTAAAGTTAAAATCTTTGGAAAGATAAAGGGTCTGATTTATTTAGGTTATGGACAAGTTTAGGGAAGGGGAATATGTATTTTTAAATGTCATTTAATATGTGTTTTTTAAGAATTAGGAAATGTATAAATGTTTGAGTTGTGTGAGTAATATGAGGTAGAGGGCATGTATGTAAAAGTGCTCACTGATTGGTTAAAACAGACTGATGTAGGTAATGGAGGGGATTTAAACATTATGGTTGGAATTTGTTAACACCTGAAGAAGTTTTGAATTTGTCAAAATGAAAGCACTTATTTTGTGATTGATTTTTTGTCAGCTAGTGTTTTAAAGGCCATATTAAAGACTTCATACCTCCTAAGACCCCGTGGATCTCTTTTTTTTGTTTTTCGTATACTTTGCCTCTGGCAGTAATCTGTGATCAGACATACACTGACGTGTGTCATTTTTTAAGTATGTACATGCAAGATCACCTCACTAGGCTTTTTGGTTTACCAATTTACAGTACTGTTTTCTGACTCAGCTTTGGAAAGTCGGTAGTTAAAAACACTTGTCTGAGGTACAGAGCAGCCCTAAAACTTATAAAAGTGTCCAGCTAATAATTTTAAGGCCATATAAAAAGCAAGTTACAAACATATTCTCCATGACAGTTGCTTTGGCAACCACCACTTTACCTAACTATATCGCCCAGGGTCGCTATAATAAGGAAGTACCATTTTTATTAAAGAATTTAAGTGCCTATGTCTGGCTTTCTCGTGGCCTTCTGGGTTTCAGCAAGTACACATTTAGAGCCTAAATCATATTTATTTATTTTATTTAACATTTGTTTACCAGGAAAGTCCGATTGGGACAGAGCTCATTTTCAGCAGAGGGCCAGGGAGAAACGCTCCAAATGCATGTATTTTTATAAGCAGTATGGTACTAAGGAAACTCGACATTTGATTGTTGATCAATTTATCCAATATTGTTTTGGTTTAAGTTAATGAAAGAAAGATGCTCTGATCAAAGTTTCAACTTACTTATTCTCATAACTTGTTCTCAGGCTTTGCAACCTTGGACTCGGTTATAATAAAATAATAACCAGTAAATAAGTAAAAGGATACAAGGAAGCAGCCTGCTGTATAAAGATGCTTGGTTGCCCTGGCTTACGCTCACATGTCAGATATAGTAATGCAATGTTGTAGAGATGTAGCCTCCTACAAGAGGGTGTGTGTAGGATACAGTCTCCTGCATGAGGGCATGTGGGGTAGCATCTGAACATGTAAAGTATAGTTAAGATTTTGGTTGAAGAACCTCTCTTTCAAATCAGTCTTGACCAAATAGCCTTTCACCAGTCAGTCAATAAACAGATGACAAGTCCCCTGATGGACCTGAAAATGTTCTCATATATGCAGTGACATTCAGAAATCACAACATTGTTTACCAGAAGCAGTGCAGAGGCTGTTCCATCCATGTTACTGACCAGCATATCATTCAAAGATAGAAGCAATCACCTTATAGTAAGTATAAAGTGCACCACTGAGGGATATATGTGGTGTACTGACTGAGCTGCTGATCTGTATACTGGTCACTCTAACAACAATGCAGTAAGCACAGCCATTTCCAGCTTTTTTATTAAGATGGTCTGTCCTTAGCATGTTAAAACCTGGGGGAAGTATTTCAGAGTCTTTGATGTGGGGTTTAAGTCAAGTTTCTGTGATGACAAGTATGTCAGGATAATACTGGGCATTCCAAGCATGGAATTCAGTGAGTTTGTTGCAATACAGTGTACATTTATAGAGAAAAGTTTCAGTTTAGTAAGACTGAAATTAGTGTGACCAGAGGATGGACAGGGAGTGTTGTGTGGCCTTGGATTAGGTAAATATCTCCGCATAGTAGTAAGAGGGTATTGTGAAATAAACTAGTTTTAGTAGAGGATTTTTAAGAAATGGGTTTGGTGTTAGGTAGGAGGATGGGGTAGTCAAATATTTTTAGTTTAACAGGAGAGATTTGAAAGAAGTTGGGTGTAATAGGTAAGGAGTAATGAGCAGAACGGTGATATAGAAAGGATGTGCAAGTAGGAGACATAGGCCTGACTGAGACTGGGATAACGTAGGATGAGAGAGAAGAAAGAGGAAATGAGTACAATGAGGAGACTTAGAAGAATCACGGTGAAGTAGGAAGGGGGTAATAGTGTGTTATAAATGAATGTGGGATATATATATACATACACACAGAGATCGTTGAGGGTAGGAGTAGTAACAAGATAGTAATAGTGAAGTGAGAGAGTAGAACAGAATTGTAGTAGGGCTGTTGGGGAGTTGAGCTGGAGACGTAGAGAAGTGGAATACTGAAAGATACAATGTTTTATTTAGAGGAAGAGTACTGAAGATGGTAGGTGAGGAGGGTTAAGTAAAGTTATAAGGTGGAAGAATAAATAATGAAAATGTGGCTAAAATAGTAATACTGATGTTAAAAACAAAATACGGATGTAGGTTGGAGAAAAAGAGTAGAGTAATGGAGGTGAGTTGGAAGGAGGGGTGTGGAGAGCAGATGATGTCGAGACGGGAGTGGTATGTAAGAGTGATGGCTGGAATTGGGAGGAAGAGATGTCAGAAGGGGAGTGTTTTCTAGGCTATAAATTTAGAGATAGATGGGGAGTGGAGCATAGTGAGCCTTCACATAGCTTGGGTGAACAGAGCAGGTAGAGACCCAGAGAGGTGTCGTACAGATACGTAAGTCCAACAGAAACAATCTGAGAGAAAGTAGTGAAAAATGTGCAGTAAGAAATTTCTTATATCATATGTAAGAGAGAATCAGCAAAAGGGTAAAACACACTGTCGCATTAAGGTGGACTAGGCACTGATTATAGTGAGTGGGAGAAACATAGGAAAGTGAACAGAAGAAGGAGTGTGTTAGCCACTAATTATGTGTCCACTAAGATTAAAGAGAGAGAAGAGAAAGACAGATAGATGAAGATGGGTTAAAGAGTATCTTAGTAAATAAGCATTCACTAGTCAAGTTTGTTTTATAATAGAAATTTAGGTGCTGACTAGAAATTCAGGTCATGCCACAGCGCCATTAAAACCAAGCTGTCCTTAGGTAGTGGACGGCCAGCTAAAGATAGGACTAACAGGACGCTCTAAATATGTGGGAGCGTGCACGCTCAGCTTCAATACAAGACAGACAGAATATAACTTCCTAGATAATAAGCACTCCTCAGGAGAGATAAAAAACTAACTGAAAGCAAGTAGTATAAACTGGACATGCAGCAAGTAAAGCATTCACCTTCACAAGTTCAGTTAAAGGCATTTGCCAGTGGAAATAAAATATTTAATTAGTTATGTCCAAACTGAGTCCGAGTCTTTATACTGCAATGGATGGTAAAAGCGTGTTGCCGGAGTTGGACATTGATGGGTTTTCTTGGAATGGCAGGTAACAAGTTCAGTTAAGTGTGTTTGCCAGTGGAAATAAAATATTTAATTAGCTGAACTATGTATAAGCCGAGACTGAGTCTTTACTGGCAGAGATGGTAAAATCACATCACCCGAGTCAGACACTGATGGGTCTTCTTGGAAGGACAGGTACTACTTGAGCGTGCACACTCTCTAAGACATGAATCTGGGTGGAATCCTACACAGACTACAGCAGTTTGCTATATCTTCTGGTGGATAGTTTCTGTGAGGCCGAAATAATATGAATGACTAATGCAGGTAACCTGGAATCTCTGATTGTGGTCAAAATTGGAAAAACCAAGTGATCAGTTTCATGGATTTCTGGTTCGAAGGAGGCAATTCAGATAGGTGACTCAAAAGATTTGGATACTGATTCAACATCCATAGAGGATGCACTAGATGAGAACACAGAAACAGGAACCAGACTCGCCAGGGCCAAAAAGGAGCAATGAGAATCACTTTGGCCTTGCATCTTTTCATTTTCTGAATAAACTTGGCTATTAAGGGGATATGAAGAAAAGCATATAGGAGAACTGGGGGCCACCTGTGGACTACAGACTCCCTTGGTGACTGTCCCTGTGGAGGCATAAGGGCAAAGTAACTGCTGAATTTGTTGTTTAGGTATGAAGTGAAAAGGTTGCAGCACTTTTGGTCTCAATGGCTGAAGATGTGTGTTGCTGCTGATTGGTTGGGGGACCACTTGTGAAGTATATATATATTTCCGTTCGGTTTTTCCGCTAATACATTGGATGTCCCCGGTATATGCATTGCTATGAGAAATCTATGTGAAGACATCAAACACTGCCATACTCTCATGGCTTCCCAACAAAGAGGATAAGATTAGGATCCCCCCATTTGTTGATGTGCCAGACTACCTCTATGTTGTCTACCTGTACAGAAATCACACCCCTGGGGAGGAAGTCCTGAAAAGCTTGCAGTGCTAGTTGGATTGCTCTCATCTCCAAACACTGATGTGAAGACTTGACCTCTAATGCAACCAAAAACCATGGACCGTCCCCCGCTCCTCCACCCCAGAAGTAAGGCATCCGTGGTTATTGTCACCATTGGCTGCCTCATGCAAAAGGGATGACCCTCTGTAACAAATGTGGAAGTTAGCCACCACTGATGTGATCCTTGCTAATCTGGATGATACAAATCTTGGCATGTAAAGAATGGGCATTTTGGGCCCCTTGTACAGAAAGAGTCCACTGAAGTATCCTCATGTAGTATCTGGCTAGACAGACTATTGTAATGGTTGAAGCCATCAAACCTAGTAGTAGAATTAGTCTTGCTGGTGAGGATGGATGTTGTGCTAACTGGGTATCAATTAGCCAGAAGAAAAGCACCCAAAATTCAATCAGCACATCTTCCAAGGTGTAAAAAAAACAAAACAGAAACTAAGTTTTATTTACTGAAATAAAAATACACTGATGACATCAAGGAAACCATTGGATCAACCTTCTTCCCCCCATCCTAACCAATTTTCAAAGCATTCAAAAAAATGAAACTAGAGAGTTGTTATAACAAAATCACTAGATTTACCACTAATCTTTATACTAGAACATACAAGTGCACTACCTTAAAACAGTTGATCTGGCCTAAACTTCGTCAGTACCCATCTACTGCTCAAACCCCATAAACTAATTTATAAATCAGACAACTGTCCAGCTCTGTAAGCACACTAAAACATTACTCACCAGTTAGGGATCTTTGCTCTCAAAACAAGCTACTTTTACATATCAGCAAATCTAACAATTCTTCAGAAGACTCATTCCACTCTTATTATATCTTCAAACTGCGGAATTCTCTTCCGCTCAAACTAAAACAAGTAAACAAGCCAAATATTTTCAAAAAACTGTGACAGCACCTATATAACTCGTGGGTCTGCTCTTGCTCAGTCCTGGGATAAAATCAAAATAATGAGCACAACTATTACATCTATAACTCCCCCACCAACTTTCTCACTAATTCTCTTTTTCTTTCACTCTTGTTTTAAAGCCAAAACTTTACTAACTAACCACTACCAATCATTGTGCAATGGATTTCACATTTAAATACCCATCCCCTCACTCTGAAATTACACAGATTTCTGCTGGCAAATTAATACTTATTGGATGGGCTAGCTAAGGAATGTATGTAGACCAAGGTGAATGAGTGGAGAATACTTTGTAAGACTTCTAGCCTTTAGCTTCAAACTTTTATGTTACAATGAAGATAATTTTGTTAATGAGTAGCTTAAAGCGCATATAGGTTTTTTAATTCTACTTTAACTTCTGTCTCTTTGTAACACTGATTCTGACAAAAAAGAGATGTTACTAGTTTTAGTATCAACTAATTATGCAAACAGTTCTTTGAATCATAGACCTAACATAAGAATTATTTATTTAGCTGCGGTTTTTAAATGCATGCACTACCTTATATGTTAAAGCTGAAACTAAGATGTCACAAGCTGTGAGCAGCACTGGAATAAACACAGTTGGAAAGGTACCTAGGAAATATCATATAACAAAGTTTGCCAACACTGCACAAGTAGGCTTTACTGACACTTGTGCTTTCAGGCAACAGATAAAACCACTTCTGTATGACAGCTGTCATCTATAATTGACCTCAAAATCCTGAAGTAACATTATGTCTGTATATGTACTTAGGAATAATTTACTCTTAATGTGTCCTTGCATTCACAATGTCCTCAAAGAATGATTTCTACAATTTGTTGTATAATTGCTGCATATTTATAAGATCATAACCTACTGCACATACTGATAGCTCATGGCAGTTCTGTTTAATATCATGATAATTAATAGTTTATTTCTACCCAAATTGTCTGACTCAGATTTTCTTACTGTCCACATTTGCTAATCCTTATATAGTTTAGAATGTATTTAAATTGCAGGGGCTCTTTCTTCTCAGGTTTCCATTCTAAAAGTGCATACCCAGCTGGCTCAACCTATCGATCAAAAATTAATAAACGTGGCCAAAATGAATGTGCTCCACTTACAAAGCAATAAACAATTACTGCAAACTTGTAACAGCACTACACCTGCAAATTGTGTAACTTACTTTAAAAACACTTCCCTTTAACTTGATTATATTAATTTTATGATCACAGCAGTTTGTTAATAACTTCAACCATTTCCCACTGAGGATACTGAAATGTTCAGTTTATAAAATATTTCTTTTTGTTTAGCACTTCAGATAAAAACACTATATTAGCAGCTCCAATCCCTTGCATTGGTTTCATTCTGTTTGAATGTTGTGTGCATGTATATTGTTTTCAGTAATATAATATACTACATAATAAGAATGATATTTTTGTTTTCAAGATCTAGTCATAGATACAAACATCTCCTTGGCCTGTGAACAGCATTAGAAAATTAACAGAAAACTGAACTGTAGACGTGTCTGTGGCACTTGTTTGACCTTCAAAGCATCAATGTAGATAAGCTTTTTAACTTATTCTGCAGAAAATGTTGTCTCACACTGTTGCAGCCATGTTGTAAATTCAGCTGTAAGTGATTCTAGCATTTGTAGTGACAGGCATGTCAGCATGGAATTTGAAAAATCAGTCTCATGCATTCCATCTTCTTCAGAAAAACAGTAATTAAAATAAATGTAAATGTTTTTGTATGCAGGTTTCAAGACAGGATAAGGCCCATATATGTACAATTTTTTTTTGTGCACTTGGCCTTGTGCACTGCTCGGTGCTCGTACTAATAGCAGTGTGTAAGTGAGTAAGTGCACCTGCTGCTAACTAATCACTGATACCTTTATTGCTCCGTCATTAATTTCACTGTGAAAATGTCTAAAAGAGCTGCAGATACTCTAATGAGTAACAATGAGGAAAAGAAAGAGAAATGGAAACAACAGTCATCATCAAAAATGTAGAAGGTCGAGTTATTGCAGAAGCTTGATCACGGTGTGTCCATGCGGCATCTTACTGAAGAATATGGTGTCGGAACTACCACTTTGTATGATTTAAAGAAGCAGAAAGACAAGTTACTCAAGTTTTATAGTGACAGTGATGACCACAAACTAATGAAAGATAGGAAAACACTGCATAAGGCAAAAAATGGAGACCTTGACCATGTGTTGATGGAGTGGATTCAACAACAAAGAAGTGAATGTATGTCACTGACTGGTTTGTTGGTCATAAAACAAGCAAGATTATATCATGAAGAACATAAAATTGAAGGTGATTGTCAATATTTAAAAGGGTGGCTGCAGTAATTTAAGACACGTAATGGTTTAAAATATCTAAAAATCTGTGGTGAAAAAGCTTTGGCTAATCATGAAGCAGCTGAAAATTACACTGACAAATTTGCCAGGATAATATCTGATGAAAGCCTAAATCCTGAACAAGGGTACACTGCTGATGAAACAGCTCACTACTGGAGTTATGTCCCTAGAAAAACATTAACGATGGCTGACAAGAAAGCAACAAACAGTTGTAAGGATGCTAAAGACAAGGTAACTATTCTTGGGTGTGCCAATGCAGCAGGCTTGATGAGAAATCAACATTAACTAATGCTTGGCACAAACTTTGGCCTACAACAATATTTGATGAAAATGAGCAAACAGATGAAGACTCCGAAGGATTTTGTGTCACTCATGAGAAGGAGATCATCTCTAACCTTGTAACATACACTAGAAGTTTATCAGCCACAAGTGTAAACAACGTACAGGAAGGTGACATAGAAGAAATGTTAAACATTGACTATAATGCACCTGTTGTGCATTCCTTGAGCAATGGAGAAATTGCTGCAATGGTGTTAAATGCAGATAAACATGAGGATAGTAGTGATGATGAGGACATTGTAGACACTAGTGCAAAAATTCCCAGAGATTATATGGTGAAAATGTGTGATCAGTTAATTGCAGGCCTTTAAGAATGTGAATTTATCAGTGAGCAACATATTATGGCAATTTACTCAGTTAAAGAGAGACTGCTTCAACAGAAACCTATAATAATGAGAGAGGTGATACTTCAAAAAGCCTATAAGAAGGCTGTCTGTTGCAGCACTACTTCGCCACTTAAGAATCCTGTTCCTGGCAATCATCAGACGTCTGACTACAACTTGATGATAACAATTACAATCCATGATCCAACCCTGCAGCTTCTGCAGCACCTTCCAATTACACCCTGTGTGTGTGTGTGTGTGTGTGTGTGTGTGTGTGTGTGTGTGTGTGTGTGTGTGTGTGTGTGTGTGTGTGTGTAGGGGGATCAGTCAGCAGTTCCAACAATCTTGATGCTTACTCTAAATAAATGTGTACAAGAATTTTCAAATATGAGTCATTTCAGTTCTCATTGCAATGCAATGTAGTTTCACTGCTCCCTTGTTATCTACTACTAGCAGCAAACATTAATTGTAAATTCTGACTCCTAATTAATCTGCATTTGTAATTTGTTACCTGACAGCTCTAAAATCCCCCAAATTCTGAAATTCAAATTTGTCTCCCACAGGCTGTCCCGTCTATGGAATCCCACACATGTCAAACAGAGGAACTTGCTGTTCCTCTTCAAGCACAACCTTGATGAGTGGATGGGAAACCACAAATCTGTCCCATGGGTTTCAGCTGTGTCCCTCACTGACAAGGGTGACAGGTGTGACTGAGGTTTCTTTTTTGGGGATAAACTCTTGGCTAGAATTGTAAGGGCTCCAGGGCCATTAGCCTAGTAACCTCCTATGATCACATATATATATATATATATATATATATATATATATATATATATATGTGTGTGTGTGTGTGTTTATTGATCACATTAGTTTTTAATAACTTCAACCATTTCCCACTGAAGCTACTGAAATGTTCTTTTTATAAAATATTTCTTTTTGTTTAGCACTTCAGATGGAAACACTATATTAACAGATTCAGTCCCTTGCATTTGTCTCATTCTGTTTGAATGTTGTGTGCATGTATATTGTTTTCAGTAATATAATATACTACATAATAAGAATGATATTTTTGTTTTCAAGATCTAGTCATAGATACAAACATCTCCTTGGCCTGGGAACAGCATTAGAAAATTAACAGAAAACGGAACTATAGACGTGCCTGTAGCACTTGTTTGAACTTCAAAGCATCAATGTAGATAAGCTTTTTAACTTGTTCTGCAGAAAATGTTCTCACACTGCTGCAGCTGTGCTGTGAGTTCAGCTGTAAGTGATTCTAGCATTTGTAGTAACAGAATGGAATTTGAAAAATCAGTCTCATGCATTCCATCTTATTCAGGAAAAACAGTAATTAAAATAAATGCAAATGTTTTTGTATGTAGGTTTCAAGACAGGATAAGGCCCAGATATGTGCAAATTCCTCTTAATGTTTATTGTTTTTTAAACAAGATGTGTGTGTTTCTGTCTGTCATACTGTCGGATAGAGTGCTGGAAATTGATGGTGTAATGATGAATGTTGTTAGTGCATATGCTCCGCAAGTTGGGTGTGTGATGGATGAGAAAGAAAAATTTTGGAGAGAGTTGGAAGAAATGGTGATGACTGTACCCAAGGGTGAGAGACTGGTGATTGGAGCAGATTTCAATGGGCATGTTGGTGAAGGGAACAGAGGGGATGAGAAAGTGATGGGTAGGTATGGTGTTAAGCAAAGAATGCAGAAAGTCAGATGGTAGTGGATTTTGCAAAAAGGATGGACATGGCTGTGATGAATACATATTTTAACAAGAGGGAGGAGCATAGGGTGACATACAAGAGTGGAGGAAGATGCACGCAGGTGAACTATATTTTATGTAGAAGGGCCAGTCTGAAGGAGATTGGGGACTGTAAAGTGGTGGCAGAGGAAAGTGTAGTTAGGCAGCATAGGATGGTGGTTTGTAGGATGACATTGGTGATCAAGAAGAGGAGGATGAGTGTGAGGGCAGCACCAAGGATCAAATGGTGGAATTTGAAAAAGGGTAATTGTGAGGTGATGTTCAGGGAAGACTTAAGACAGGCACTGGGTGGCAGTGAAGAGTCACCAAATAGCTGGGTAACTACAACAGAGCTAGTAAGAGAAATGGCTAGAAAGGTGCTTGGTGTGACATCTGGAAAGAGGAAGGAGAACAAGGAGACCTGGTGGTGGAATGAAGAAGTATAGGAGTGTATACAGAGAAAGAGGCTGGTGAAGAAGAAGTGGGATTGTCAAAGAGATGAAGAAAGTAGACAAGAGTATAAGGAGATGAGGTGCATGGCAAAGAGAGAGGTGGTGAAGGCTAAGGATAAGGCGTATGAAGAGTTGTATAAAAGGTTGGACACTAAGGCGGGAGAAAAGGACCTGTACCGATTGGCTAGGCAGAGGGACCGAGCTAGTAAAGATGTGCAGCAGGTAAGGGTGATAAAGGATAATGAGGGAAATGTACTCACAAGCGAGGAGAGTGTGTTGAGCAGATGGAAAGAGTACTTTGAGGGGCTGATGAATGAAGAGAATGAGAAGGAGAGAAGGTTGGATGATGTGCGGATAGTGAATCATGAAGTACAGTGGATTAGCAAGGAGGAAGTAAAGATAGCTATGAAGAGGATGAAGAATGGAAAGGCTGTTGGTCCAGATGACATACCTGTGGAAGCATGGAGGTGTTTAGGTGAAATAGCAGTGGAGTTTTTAACTAGATTGTTTAATGAAATCTTGGGAAGTGAGAGGATGCCTGAGGAATGGAGAAAAAGTGTTTTGGTACTGATTTTTAAGAATAAGGGTGATGTGCAGAGCTGTAGCAACTACAGATGGATTAAACTGATCAGTCACAGCATGACATTATGGGAAAGAGTAGTGGAAGCTAGCTTAAGAAGGGAGGTGATGATTAGTAATCAGCAGTATGGTTTCATGCCAGGAAAGAGCACTACAGATGCAATGTTTGCTCTGAGAGTGTTGATGGAGAAGTACACAGAAGGTCAGAAGGAGTTGCATTGTGTCTTTGTGGATTTAGAGAAAGCATATGACAGGGTACCTAGAGAGGAGTTGTGGTATTGTATGAGGAAGTCAGGAGTGTCAGAGAAGTATGTAAGAGTGGAACAGGATATGTACGAGGGTAGTGTGACAGCGCTGAGGTCTGCAGTGGGAGTGACGGATGCATTTAAGGTGGAGGTGGGATTACATCAAGGATCAGCTCTGAGCCCTTTCTTATTTGCAATGGTGATGGACAGGTTGACAGACGAGATCAGACAGGAGTCCCCGTGGACTATGATGTTTGCAGATGACATTGTGATCTGTAGTGAGAGTAGGGAACAGGTGGAGGAGACCCTGGAGACGTGGATATATGCTCTAGAGAGAAGAGGAATGAAGGTCAGCAGGACTAATACAGAATATATGTATTTAAATGAGAGGGAGGATAGAGGAATGGTGAGGATGCAGGGGGTAGAGGTGGCAAAGGTGGATGAGTTTAAGTACTTGGGATCAACAGTTCAGAGTAATGGTGAGTGTGGAAGAGAGATGAAGAAGAGAGTACAGGCAGGATGGAGTGGGTGGAGAAGAGTGTCAGGAGTGATTTGTGACAGACGAGTACCAGTAAGAGTGAAAGGGAAGGTCTACAAGAGGGCAGTGAGACCAGCTATGTTATATGGGTTGGAAACAGTGGCACTGACAAAAAGGCAGGAGTCAGAGCTTGATGTGACAGAGCTGAAGATGTTATGATTTGCACTGGGTGTGACGAGGATGGACAGGATTAGGAATAAGTATATTAGAGGGTCAGCCCAGGTTGGAAGGTATGGAGACAAAGCCAGAGAGGCAAGATTATGCTGGTTTGGACATGTGATGAGGAGGGATGCAGAGTATATTGGGAAAAAGATGCTAAGGATGAAGCTGCCAGGTAACAGGAAAAGAGGGAGGCCTAAGATAAGGTTTATGGATGTGGTGAGAGGACATGCAGGTGGTTGGTGTGACAGAGCAAGATGCAGAGGACAGGAAGAAATGGAAACAGTTGATCTGCTGTGGCAACCCCTAACGGGAGCAGCCGAAAGAAGAAGAAGATATATATTTATATATACACACATGCTCACACAAATACACACACTCAGATGTATATTATATAATATATATATATATATATATATATATATATTTGATATATATATTATGTGTATATATATATATATATATATATATATATATATATATATATATATATATATATATATAAAGCATATATATATTATTATGTTATATATAAAATATTATACACACACATACACATACACACACACACACACACACACACACACACACATACATGAATGCAAGTATATACACTGCAAGGTTGACTAAACATCATATTTAATCTCACCTAATCGAGTACGACTACTTGAAAACATAAATATTGAAGCATTTTTTTTTTGCAGGGTGCAAGTCCCTCTGCACCCACCACATCCCCTGGTAGTTTTATATAAAGGGCAAATTACCCAATCCCCAATACACTGCAATCATGCACGCACAAAAAAACTCTTTTGTGTGATCAGCTAATTTTCTGTCACACCTAATGGCATTTTTTGCACTTCAACAATGTGAACTTTCAACTGAAGATATGGGTGTATGTATTCATGTATGTGTGTATATAAACACACACATGCACATATATATATATATATATATATATATATATATATATATATAAAATATCTAAACATTTAAATATTGACATCCCAAAGACATGCTGTAGGTTGATTGGACACTCTAATTTGTGTGAAAGTGTGTGTGCCTTCTGTGGAAGGCTGGGCGCCCGGCTGGCAACTCGACACCGTAAAACTCCACTGCCAGTCATGAGCGGACAAGGTGATACAGTGTGGCGACCCCTGACAGGGAAAAGCCGAAAGAAGAAGTCTAAACATTGGTACAAAAAATATCTGAACTCCTTAATATTTACAGCTAAAAATATCTAAACACTAAATATTGACAAAACTGAATTTATACAAAGGAAGGGTATATGCCCTTTTCCCACTGTTGTATGACCTCAGAGTAGGTAATTATAAATAGCATGGGGTGTGGGGGGGGGGGGGAGTAGCAAAAGCTTTGTTTTTGGATGTGGTTAGATATTGTCATTATTTAGTATCTAGATATTTTTAGCTGTTGATAATAAGGAGTTTAGATATTTTTATGTCACTATTTAATTGTTTAGATATTTTGAATCTGTTCATATATAAATATATATATCTGGAGCAGGGCTTGCCACTCAATGATGTAAAATATGGCTTTAAGTGATTTAGTCTTGTTGACTAATGTCACCAATTGGGCATGTGTATTTGCCCGTGATAAGTAGGTTGAGGATCCTACCTACTTCAACCTAAGCCAGGGACCAATGCTAATGATGAAAAGGGTGTATATACCGCTATTAACCAATGTGTGTCTGCCATAAATCCTAGCAGCACTGGATCAATAAGTTACTGACCTGCCAGTGTCCAGTTTCCCAGCCTGGGCTACCTGGGACAGTTCTGTTGAGTGAAAGCTGGACGTAAAACCAATCAACTTGCCAAACATGAACTAAGAATAGCTACACCTAATGTAGGTTCACCGACAGGATGGAGCTTGGAAGTGGATGACATGATGGCACTGTGGAGGCTGGATATCCTATGTATCCAAGGAACAAGATGGAAGGGCATTGCAGCAAAGCCACTTGGCTTGGACAATTGTAGTGAGAGAGAGGCTTTAGAAGATAGTGAGGGATAAATAACCACAGAAGAAGGCAGGTGCCCCAACGTTCACTAGTAATCACAAAAAAGCACCAGAATCCAGGAAAAGTGACACAAACAGTTTAATTCACTAATGCTGAAACTTCACAACACGTTTTCGTCCTTGACTTCATCAGATACCAATACTCTTGGTGCACTCATCTTAAATACATTAACTAATTAATGATAGCCAATGACAAACAAATTGATTAATTAGAGTTAGTTAAAAGCACATACACATATATATACACACAGATTATACTTCCTAAAACCACCATAAAATTCATACCCTATAATAAACCACATATACAAAACTTAAATGCTTGTGAATATAAATTTAAATATATAAAAATGAACCTTAAATAAAACTATGACATTATGTTCTAAAAACATTTTTTGTAATGACAATATTTGATAAAATAATATAAAAATCCTATAATTTAGCAGATCTCAATTTTAAAACTGGCTTGAGTGAAATCATGTCATTGAGACCTGGTTTTCTATTTGCTTCTAAAACAATTTGCCAAAATAGTTCTATGGGGTTGCTATGGGGACACATTGTGCTCCTACTTATGCCAATATTATTATGTCATACTGGGAAAACACCTTTATATTAACTTCGGTTTTTAGTAGATTTTGGACATTCTGTGGTAGGTTTTTAGATGACTTATGTTTTTTATGGAAAGGCAATAATGATGATTTTAATTTGTTTTTAGAATTCGTAAATAACACTACTGATTTTTTTTTAAATTCACATACAAATATGATACCCAAATGTTGAATTATTTAGATGTTAATATTAATAAGACTAAGGATGGTTTCAGTTCAAGGATTTTTAGAAAGGAGACTTTTTCAAACTCATACTTACATTTTACTAGTTCACATCCACCCCACCAGAAGAGAAGTGTAGTTAAAGGTCAATTAGTTCATCTTAGTAGAATGACCTCTGAAGACACTACTTATTTTAATGAATGTGGATTTTTGAAAAGGTTATTTTTAAATAGGGGTTACCCGAGTGAACTTTTGATCAAATATGCAGTGAAGTTACTAGGAAAGAGGAGGAAAATTTGCACCTATTTTAGGTATAAGAGGAGTATTTGATAGACAAGATTCAAACAACCTAAATAATGGCGTGGATTTTGAATCTGGTATCACAACAACCTATGATGGTCAGTCAGGACTGGTAAAAAGAATTGTTAATAGGAATGGAACAACTTTGCTAGACTATCTGACTTACACTGTATTTTTGATAAGGAACTGAAATTCACCTATAGGAGGGGTACTAACATTAAGAATATTTTGGAGAGAGGTATAACTGAAAAATTGTTTGGGAAAGCTACTAGGAAAAAAGTAGGTTTATTTAAATGTGGAAGTTGCAGTTATTGTAAACATCTTAATGTTGGACAAACATTAGACTTACCTATTAGACAAAGGACATTAACTCTAGGAACATATGTTAACTGTAACACCAAGGGTATAATATATTTAGCTACCTGTACAAAGTGTGATTCATTTTACACAGGGAAGAGTGAGAGAATGTTAAAGCAAAGAATCTATGAACATTTATATGACATCGGGACTAAAAAAGAAAACAATGCATTATACAAGCATACCATTACATGTAAACTAGCTACATTTAGATTTTTTTGTGTTAGAATGTGTGCCAGTTGACCCTAGAGGGGGGAATTGGGAAACACTGGTGGAATACAGAGAACTATTTTTGCAAATTGTTTTAGAAGTAAATAGAAAACCAGGTCTCAATGACATGATTTCACTCAAGCCAGTTTTAAAATTGAGATCTGCTAAATTATAGGATTTTTATATTATTTTAACAAATATTGTCATTACAAAAAAAAATTTTTAGAACATAATGTCATAGTTTTATTTAAGGTTCATTTTTATATATTTAAATTTATATTCACAAGCATTCAAGTTTTGTATATGTGGTTTATTATAGGGTATGAATTTTATGGTGGTTTTAGGAAGTATAATCTGTGTGTGTATATATATGTGTATGTGCTTTTAACTAACTCTAATTAATCAATTTGTCATTGGCTATCATTAATTAGTTAATGTATTTAAGATGAGTGCACCAAGAGTGTTGGTATCTGATGAAGTCAAGGACGAAAACGTGTTGTGAAGTTTCAGCGTTAGTGAATTAAACTGTTCGTGTCACTTTTCCTGGATTCTAGTGCTTTTTTTGTGAAGATAGTGAGGGATGTCATCAGAATTTAGTGACAGACACATGGCAATCAGACTCCAGTCTATTGATAGGGCAGTATTCATAATCAACCTATGCCCCACAGCAGGGCTGTGATAGAGAGGAAAAGAGTGAATTTGTACAGCAGTTGTAGGACCTACTAGATAAAGCAGGACAACATGAATTGGTGCTGATAATGGATGACTTGAATCACACATCAAGACAGACCGACAGAACAGGATATGAGGGCTGCCTAGTCCACATGGCTTAGGCAACAGGAATAAAGAAAGAGAGACCATTCTACACTTTTTTTCTAGCAAACGGTCTGATAGTGGCCAACACATGGTTTAGAAAGACTGAGAATCACAAAATCGCTTGCAAGAGTGGCCAACATGCAACTCAGGTAAAGTAGATTTCCTCCTAGAAAGGAAATGGCATGCAGGTTGAATCAGTGATTAGAAAGTCATTCCCTAGTAAAACAGTCAGCCCATAGCATAAACCACTGGTTGCCACAATCAGCTGCAAGCAGTGGTCAGAGAAAGCTCTAAGGTCAACAGAGATCAGGCTGAAGACCTGAAATTTGACTGGAGAGAAAGTACAACAGTTCAAGGAATTACACAGAGATTTAGCACCTCAACAAGAGGAGGAAATAGATGGAGCTGAAGAAGAATGGCAGCACCTCAAAACGGCATGTGTGAGGACTACAGAACAAATGTGTGGCTGAGCCAGGTATGGAAATAAGGTATATAAGGAAAGCTAGTGGTGGAATGCAGAAGTCCAGGAAGTCATCAAAAGAAGGAAGGAGTGCAGGAAAAAAAAGGGAGATAAAAAAGATGGACCAGGTTAGGAAAGAATACTGATTGTCTAACAAAGAAACTAAGAAAGGAGTTGCAATAGCAAAGAAGAGGGCATCAAAGGCACTCTACCAGAGTCTGGAAAGCAACTCAGTAGGTGGCACAAAGGAACTTTATCAGGTTGCAAGACAAAGACAGAAAGATAAAGAAGATAGACAACTTTCATAAGGGATGCCAGCAACAACCTGCTCACCTGTCCACAGGACATCAAAGGCAGATGGAAGGAATACTTTCAGCAACTTCTGAATAAAGAAAACCTCACAGAAGCTGTACTGCCCCAGACACAGCCTACAATGAGAGAAGAAGAGGAACCTATCCTAGAAGAAGTAAGAACAGCACTATGGAAAATTAAGTGAGGGAAAGCAGTAGGCTCAGATGAAATCACAGCAGATATGGGTGAAATAGGGGAGAAATGGCTCCTAACGGTACTCATAGCAGTGTGGAGAGAAAGACATACCCCAAATGACTAGAGAATAAGCATAGTCATACCAGTATGCAAGAACAATGGGGGCATCCACAACTTTGGGCAGTAAAGAGGCATCAAACTCCTATCACATTGCATGAAAGTTCTGGAGAGGGTGATTGATAAATGGATATGCAGAGTAGTAGAAACTAAGATGAGAGTTGAGCAGATCAGATTCAGATCAGGATGCAGCACAACTGACCTGATGTTTGCAGTGAGACTGATAGTTGAGAAGAAGCTAGAGATGAGGAGAGAGTCCAACTGGGAATTCCTAGACTTGCAGAAAGCATATGACAAGGTCCCAAGAAGGCTAGTTTGGGCAGTACTGAAGTGGTTTGAAGTCATAGAAACATTGGCAGAATTAGTGCAGGCTATGTACAAGGACTCAGTGAGTCAAGTATGAACAGTGTTCCATCTCACAGATGGATTCCCACTGGAAGTGGGTATGCATCAGGGTTCAGCTCTGAACTCAGTGCTGTTCACACTGGTGAAGGATTACATTAGCAAACAAGTCAGAAGGGACAGTTCAACAAAGTTGCTGTATGCAGATGATCTGGGATTACAGGCAGACTTTCAGCAAGAACTTCAGTAAAGGATAGGGGAATGGAATGTAAAACTGAAGGCACATGGGATGAAACTAAATGTAGATAAGACAGTGGTAATGGCAGCAAAATGGGGAAATCAGAAGAAGCTGAGAACTGAGACAGAATGGAAGATAGTGGAACAGGTTAATAGGTTCAGTTGTCTGGGAGGGGTTGTTGAGGAGAAGGGAAGTCTGAATGACTAGGTCAAAGCTAGAATCAGAGGGCCTGCAGCCAACTGGCATAGAGTGTCAGGTGTAGTGTGTGACAGAAGAATGCTAAACCCTAGTAGTTACCTATGAACCTATGCACCTAAGAAGCTAAAAAGTAAGGTGCGAAAAACAGTGGTGCAACCAGTACTACTGAGCAGTAAAGACAGAGCAAATGAGGAAGCTAAAGGTGATGGAAATTAAGTGCCTGAGGCAGGTGGTAGGATGCACACTGTGGGACAGACAAAGAAATGAGGACATACGAGAAGAAGCCAAAGTAGCTCCAATTGCAGAAAAGATCAAAGGAACAGATTACTGTAGTTTGGACACGTGCAGAAAAGCAGATGTCAATCTAACAAAGAAGATTTGGGACAGACAGGAAGAAGGTGAGAGGAAATGAGGGCATCCAACAAAGAGGTAGATGGATTGTGCTAGAGAAGATTTGTAACAGTCAGCATGAGCATCAAAAAAGGCGGGAGTGTGGCATTGAATTGAGAAAGATGGCAACAGTTAACACGACACATCATTCCCATGTAGAAAATGGGAAAAAGGGGACTGATGACGATGATAAATATATATGTATGTATATATAGGTTTATAGGTTGGTACTAGGCTATCGGCCCTCGGGCCTATACAAGCCTAGCCATAACAATTCCATGGATATTTCTTCCCACAATATTTACTTCCCTGGACCCCTGTCTAGCAGGGTGACTGACGTGATCCCTGGGGTGAATTTCCTTACTCCCATCCCATCGTCAAGGTTCCTTTTGAAGAGGGCCAAGGAGGCGCTCTGCTTGACATGTATGGGCAGTCTATTCCAGAGTATGGGGGGTCTCTGGGTCAGGAGCTTATCCCTCCAGTATGTTTTGGTCATTGTGATGACAAGATTTAGATCACTGGAGCATGTGGCTCTGAGGGATTGAGATTTCTTTAAGTGGAGCATGTCCAACAGCTCAGGGCTTGACATGGCCTTGTATGTTAAGCAGAGATCGCCTCTGAGTAGACGATATGCCACAGAGTGTAGCTGGAGTTTTTTTAGATGGTCAGCATAGGACATCTGCTTTAGGCCTGTGATTCTTTTAGTGAGGTATTTCTGCGGCCTTTCCAGCTGTTGCAGATGTCTTGTGAGGTATATACCAAACGGGGCTTTGTACTCCATCATGGGTCTAATGAAGGATGAGTACAGTGGGACAATGACCTTCTTTTTTTCTGGATGAAAAGCCCTTTGTAATGAAGCGTGCCACATATAAGGATTTCCTGACTGTTGTGGTGATGTGGTTATCAAAGTTAAGACTACTGTAAACCTGTGTCCCTAAGTCTCTCATCACACTTTCAGTGTTTAGTATACTGCCACCTATGTGGTAATTCATGGGTACATGTTTTTTCCAAAAGGGGATAACTATACATTTCTTGGCATTAAGCTTGACCCCATGGCTCTGGCACCAATGCATTTTCACAAGACTAAACCATATGTAATATGTAGGCAAGTAAAGGTACACTATGGCCTTAAGGCTTTGATGTACACTATGAACCACACTTCTCACTTTTCCAATTAAAGTCACTTAAGATGTTACTCTTATTATCACTATATTTAGTTGGATGTATATTATCCAATCATTTTTTTCTGAGATATTTGCAATAGTTATGACTTTACTATTTAATGAAGAATTCCTTGCCCAGTCCTTTACCAGTATATTCTGACCTTCCAGCCCTATTAGTCAAGAATAAGTTCTTACCATTCATTCCCATTTATGATTCCAAGACTAAGGTACAAGAACCTAGTGGAAGGAAAGTATTTTGTAATTTTGGTAGATGTTATTATAGATTATACAATGGTAGCTCATTAGTATTCAAAAATGTGCATGCTGATTGGTCAGCCCGACCAGCTGCCCATTGTAAATCGAGCATATACTAACAGAAAAATGTCTGGTTGCCTGCACTTTCTTCTGTTAATATACACTATTACACATTTCTTGAGCTAAGAGGTCGAGAGGTATGCACAGTGGGCAGAGAAAATACAAGGCAAATCAGGTACTTTTCTTTAGTTTCGCATAACGTACCTGATTTTCCTTGTATTTTTGCCCTATCTCTCTTACCTCTAAAATGTCCAGGTTTCACAGTTTTTTTTAAAGAAATTAAGATCTTCCTTTCTCCATTGCTTGCTTTTGAAAGCACTGATGTACTGTGTAAGTGTGGGAATGTAAGTCCCATATGCATGAGCAGTGCATCAAGAAAGTGGAAGAATGTGGAAACAACATGGAAGTCCACCATGGTGCCATTATACAAAGACATTATTTAAAAAGTAAGGCATTCTTTCTTAAATAATGTCTCTGTATAATAGCAGTAACTGACACGTGGGTGTGGGTATATTGAGATTTACCCACGGTTGCCTTTGTTTAATCACTTGGGCTTTGCCCTTATGATTAAACCACAGCAACCATGGATAAATCTTCAATATACCACACCCACTTGTCAGTTAATCATAAATTATGCCATTTGACAGGTGAACATACCTGCTAGCCATTAACCTTTGCAAGCAACATTCCTTTCCTTTCTATTGTGTAATAAAGTACTGCCCCGGTACCTCACAGCTAGCACATCACTTTCTTCAAAAGGCTTGGACATATAGCCCATTAAAACATACAGAAATAGGCTAAAAGTTAGTCTGGCAGTCAGAATTACCAGCCAGGAGATTTGATGGTTAAGTACTGTTAGAAGGTGTAGAATCAGGGAGGACTCATTGTGATTCATTGAGTTTATTGGTTCATGATTGATTTGGTGTTAAATGATTATTGGTAAAGGATGATTCCTGAAGGAAACTGTGGTGGTGTATCCATATTTGTTAGAGACATTACCTTGAGGCTAATTCCAATAAATCCACAAGCTAAATGGGATCAATTATTAGATTATAACTTTCCACAGAACTTCCTCTATATCCTCTGAAAACCATGTTAGATTCCTAAATATTTTGGATGACCTTCCTATAAATAGAAACTCCATCATCCTGGGAGACTTTAATTACCTGATGTAACCAATAGCTTAAATGTAAGATATGCCCAAAACTTCTAAGAATTTATAAACGAGAACTACAGGGACAGAATTGTCAAAGAACTTAGTAGAGGACAAAATATTCTAGACTCTGGACCTTACAGATATAGCATTTCCATAGTATTCCTTTCATCATTTAAGTCTGATCAAAAACTAATAACTTTCTCCATCAAAATCTTTAAAACTTTGGATGCAAATATCACCAAATTCAAGGACTTCAAATGCAAAAATCATCTAAAATTCGATGACCAAGTCTCCAAATTCATATATAGTCATATTATCCTAGATGTTGATACAGCAAGTGGTAATGCAAGCAAATTCTATTTTTACCTGGATAAATGTATTTAGTCAGCTTTCCCAAGTAGATCAAAACAAAATGGGGAATTTAAGAACAAACCAATTAGTGTCACACAAGCATATGCAAACTGTACAGTAAAATTAAATCAGCTTCTTAAAGTAAACTGCAAAAATAAAGTCCCTCAAATCGAGGATAACTTCAAGACATTATCAAAGGAATTGAAAAATTCTACCAGGAAAAGAAAGGTATCCCATGAACTCAGACTTGCATCTGCAGCTAAAGACAACAACAAATCCTTCTTTTGTTATGTCAAGAAGATAAGGAATAACACTCAACATTGGTCTGAGCTCATTCAGAATGGAAGTACCTTCTCAGATTTTATGGATATTGCTAATACACTAGTAAACAAATTCAGTGCAAACCTAACCCTGGAGACAACAATACAAACTCCCTGAAGGTATCTGACCTTCAATTATTAGAACCAAGCAATCATTTACTAAAAGTACTTTCTAAGACAAAAAAAATACATCCTCTATGAGACCTGATAATATACATTGCTTCCCAATAAACAGCACTAAACAAGTGCTGGTAGACCCACTCCTTAATCTATTCAGCCAGAGCTTAGCAACTGGATTCCCCCCACCCCCAGGTATGGTGCACAGCTGGGGTGATACCATTCCACAAGGGTTACCCCTCCACTGACCCTGGAATTTATAGACCCACCAGTCTGATAAGTCTCATGCAAAGCCATGCAACACATCAAAAACAAGTCCACGAAAAACATTACATAGACAAAGAAACTCTAAGCTTCCTGGGAAAAGAAGCAACAGAGGAAGTACAAAAATATAAACAACAAAACTCAGAAGTTTTTGAAAGCTATGAAAAAGAAATATGGACATGGGAAAGATAAAGAGATCTGATATGGCGCAATATTTATGCAAAGTAGAAAGCCAAAATAATCATTACAAAAAGCAGCTTCAAAGATATTTGAAGAGAAATACATGCAAAGGCACCAAGATATGGAAATTTTACAAAAAATAAGAACATAAAGGGGGAATGTTGAATGGAAGGTTAGTAATGTAGAAGTTAAACAAATAGAAACTGAAGTTATCAAATAGCTGTGAAGTAAAGGATTTTAGAGTAGAAAGTCTAACACAGGTCTTGTCACAGCATGATGAATTAATGAGTCCACACATTAAACAGAAACAGGTAGAGCAGAAGATATCTGAAGAGGAAATATGGACATGGGAAAGAAAAAAGATTTGATATGGTGCAATATTTATGCAAAGGAAAAAGCAAAACTAATTAATACAAAAAAACAGTACCACAGATATTTGAAGAGAAATAGAGGCAAGGGCACCCAGATATTGGGAAATTCACAATATAAAAAAATAAGAAAACAGAGAGGGAAGAGAAAAAGAGGATTAGTAATGGAGAATTTAAATACATAGTAAATGAAGTTATGGATTACCTGTGAAGTGAAGGATTTAGTGTACAAAATCCAGCTCAGGTAATGTCACAACATGATGGAACAATGATGGAGAGATCTAACCAGAAATCAATCTGGCTAGAAGTAACTATAACACAAGACCCTCCTTTAGCAAAAACTAGACTAAAAAACTTCTTCAAGGCCAATTACAACCTCTTATGTGACTGTATAAATAGGTTCATAACTCATCCCCCCACTAATGGAACAGACAACTATGCCGAGTTATACACAAATGCTTTATACGAGCACCTGTACAATTGTATTGACTGTGCCTGTACCTGATAAAACCAAAGCAAGATCATCAAGGAAAAGCAATCTTGCCTGGTGTACAACTGCCATTAATAGGCCTATACAATAGGAGAAAGAAATCGCTGTCTAAGAGTAGGAAGGAATGGCTCAGAACTGGAAACACTCCCTCCTCAACTTAAACAAGCAAATGATACTCCTAGTGAAGTCCTCCAAAGCTAACTACAAATCCAAATTAGCTTCCCTAACTAAATATAACTACAAGGCATTCTTTAGTGACATCCGTAACCTCAAAGTTAAGGCCCATATTTGCGCTGAACTAGTAGTTAATGGTACTACATATACAGATCCTGTGGATATAGCAAACGTGCTGGTTGACAGGTTCAGTGAAACCTTTACTCCCCTCTCCCCACCACATATATCCCAAAGCATCCCCCACCAAGTATCTCTGAAATGCAGGTCTTAAGTGCCCTTTCCAAGGCCAAAAACACAGCCTGTATGGGACCAGACAACATCTCAGGCTGTGTATAACAGGAATTAGCATCACCTTTGGGCACTCTTCTCAATTACAACCTAAGCACTGGCTTAATTCCAGTGGAATAGAAAACCGCTGCCATCATCCCTTTGCACAAAAGGGGTGCATCCATGGACACTGTGAACTATAGACCCATTACACTGACCAGCATTATCTTCAAGGTCATGGAACAAATCATCATGGACCTTATTAACAAAAATAGAGGAAATCTCCAAACGCTTGACTCCACCCAGTCTGGCTTTGTCAAAGGGAGATCATGTCTGTTAAACTTGGTTGACTTCTTCGAGACAGTCACCAAAGCCCTAGACAAGGGCAAATCTGTGCATACGGCCTACCTATACTTAGCCAAGGCCTTTGACACAATCACCCACTCAGACATTATTGATAAACTCTCCCAGCTGGGTATCAACCGATATATTGTCAGGTGGGTTGCAAACTGGCTCACTGATAGAACTCATATGGTCAAAATAGGGAACTCCACCTCCTCCAGCAGACCTGTAACCAGTGGTGTTCCACAGGGATCTGTTCTGGGACCCCTACTGTTTGGAATCTATTTCTCCAAAGTACAAGCTAAGACTAAAGGACTGTGGCTGACAAAGTTTGCTGATGACTGCAAACTGGGAGTGATCATTGAAAGCCCTAGCGATGTCAACATCCAGCAAGAAGGTCTTACGCAGACTAATGACTGGTGCCAAAGTCATGGTCTAAAAATGAATACAAAAAATGCATTATCATTCCCTTAGGCAAGGGTGATGTTCCTGCAAACTAACACATGAATTGCAATACCCTAAGCACATAGTCAGTGGTGAGAGATCTGGGCACACAGGTTGACAGAAACCTTAACTTCAATCACCATGTCCCTACAGTGATAAGGACATTTTATATTGCTCATCTTATAAGTAAGGTCATTGCCTCCAGAAAAAAAGGGGTTATAACCCGCCTGTACTCTTCCCTCATCAGGCCAATAATAGAGTACAATGTTCCCTTTGGCATGTTCCTTTGCAAACACCTGCAGGCCACAGAGTTTCCTTACAAAGAAAATCCAGGGTCTTTGAGATCTGTCTTATGTGGACAGACTGAAATCATTGTCACTTTACTCTGTGTCATACAGACTGCTCAGAGGCAACCTGTGCCTTGCATATAGAGAAATCTCTGACCCAGCTTTAATGGAAATGCTGCACATTTGCAAGTCAAATGACACACGTGTCACTCACTCTAAGGACCTTAACATAGTATGTGACATCAGCAGAACTTGCTAAAAAGACAGATTTGTCTCACAGAGGTTGTCCCACCTTTGGAGCAAGCTTCCTATTCATGTTAAATAAAGCCCCTTGTTGGCCCTATTTAAGTGTAATTTGGACGACTGGATGGGTAACCAGAAATTCACCCCAGGGGTTACACCTGTATTCCTCTTGGACAGGGCAATAGGTGCTGATAAAGCCCCTTGTTGGCCCTATTTAAGTGTAATTTGGACGACTGGATGGGTAACCAGAAATTCACCCCAGGGGTTACACCTGTATTCCTCTTGGACAGGGCAATAGATGTTGATTTTAGTGTCTGCTTGAACCAGACACCCTTGGGAACATGGGTTGAACTTGGCTAGGCTTGTAAGGACCCTGGGGAAATTATCCTAGTAGCCTCCTATGATTCTATGACCCTCTGAGTCCCCAAATTAAGAAATAGGTGGAACAGGAAGTATTTCATCACTTGGCACTTGATGATACTCTGGAGCCTTCAGTAGGAAACCAGTACAAAAGTTAATCTGGAGTTGCACAGCAAGGGAAGGATCAGGATACAGTGGCAACTCTGATGCAGGTAATGTTGTGGAGTGATGGACCAATGAGTTCCCATATGAAGGAGCAACAGATTATGCAGGATGCATCTGAAGAGGATATGTCACAGGAAGATGTTCTGGAACCTTCTGTAGAATGCCCAAAGGAAACAGAGTGCAAATAATATGTTCTCAGTTTAGAAGAAAATTGTCTAAGTTGCTTGATTTAATAGAGGTGAATAGACATATTAAGATCAGTGAAAGAAATAGATTACAGAGAATAAATAAGACCGAAAATATTAGAAATCTGATAAAACAGATGAACACAGTAATCAAAACTATTAACAGAAATTCATGTGATATAACAGAAGTAACTAGAATATATTACTGTGCAGCTAAACTAATAACAGATAAAATCTTACTGCAAAAATACAGAGCAATAAGGGAAAGGAAGGGAAAAAATAAAATGCTATCATAGAAGTATCAAAAAGAGAAAACTATAAAGCAATTAAAACAAGAAATGTCGCTGTTCATAGGATCATAGGAGAAGAATATAGAAGGGGGAATAGATAAACAAAAATACTTAGAAATACAGATGTGATAAAAGCAATGCACAGTATCAGAACAGACCAAGATCTGTTATACACTACTGCAAATAACACATTAAGGATATCAGCACAGGCAGAAAAAAAATTAGAAGATATGTAGATAAATATAAAGGAAAAGTATATATTAAGCAATTCAATAATAAGGAACAGGTGCAGTACTTGTTGAAAAAAAAACTTGAAACCAAAAAATAAAACATGCATCTCTGGAAAAAACAGCAGGAACACTTCTTTATTATAGAAATGAAGTGCTTTCGTCCCTCTCACTGGGGACTTCCCCAATTCAATAATAACTCAATTTTTTTATACAGAACTGGGAAAGAAAGCAAGAAACACTACCAAAAAAAGAAGAAATAGACACATTTTGGGGAAACATTTATGAAGACCCTGCAGAGAATAACAAAGATGCTAAATGGACAGAAAAATTAGGAGAAAGAATAAGAAGTTCAAATATATAAAATATGAAATGGGATGAAGTATCAGCCAGAGAGACTGAAACAAACTTAGAAAAGCCTCTAATTGAAAAACCCCAGGCCCAGATGCAGTAAATAATTTCTGGCTAAAAGTATTAACATCTTTACACAAAGATTTAGCCTTGAGTAAGAACTACTTATCTGCACATCCCGAATAACCACCAATCTGGTTTACAACAGGAAAAAAAATACTCCTCCTTAAGAGTGAACTAGTAACCTACCCTAAACACTTAGAACAATAACTTGCCTTCTGATGATGTACAAACTGGTTTACTATTATATAGTCGACACACAAAAGATCGTCTTACCTGAAATGTCTACTAAAACGTTGAACATGGGATGTCGAGAAGGTCAGAATGTCACAAACGCACATCTAAATGCAAATTCAACCTTTCTCGACATCTGTAGAATCAAGTCCTACACAGGACAAGATGTGACATGATGATATTGCAGGGTGGCAAGCCCCCCCCTGCATATTATATATTCCGATTCCAAGATTGCACTATAGTGGGGAAAAAGGTAAATTTCCCAATCCCCACTGTACTGCGATCTCTAGTTACAAGACCAAATGCACTGTGCATTCATTGAACCGGGACGTGCACAACGGAAGGATCGGCAACATGGGTCGGCCAACCGTAATTCAACAACCCGTGGTCGCAGATCCTTCCATAAAAATTTTAAATGTATACAGTACAAACTATATACTGGAAATGATGCAGATTGAGTTTATAGTAATTTAGAAGAAAATTCAATTATGACAATAGAACAAAATGGTAACAAAAGAAAGTCATATGGAGTAAAGGATCATTTGTTACTAAATAAAGCCATAATACAGAATTGTAAAAAGGGGAAGACTCTAAGTATTGCATGGGTAGATTACAAAAAAGCATTTGACAGTATCCCACATTCATGGATAGAGTAGAACTTATAGATGTACAAGATACATCTTGCATTGATCAGTTACATTCTAGTGACCATGAAACAGTGGCAAACTACTTTGCAATTAAGTCATGACAAAGGACAAATTATTATCCCAGGGATAAAAATTCAGAGGGATTCTTTGTCACCACTGTTGTTTTGTCTTGCCTTAACCCATTAAGCTTAACAGATTAGGTCTTGGCTACAGTTTAGCTCCCAGAAAACAAACTTGCTTAAAGATTTCTCATCTACTTTTTGTGGATGACTTAAAACTGCATAATTCATCAGCTGAGGTGATGACAGGACAACTGCAAGTGGTTAAAATCTTTTCAGATGATATAAGAATGACATTTGTTCTTGATTAATGTGCAAAAGCAATACTTAAACCAAGAAAGTTGCAGTACCAAGAAAATATCAGTCTAGGACAGGAATGTGTTATAAAGGAACTTGAGTAGAAAGGAGTGTATAAATATTTGGGAACTGATAAAAAGATTGACAATAAACAGGAACAATAATGAATACAACTCAGTAAGGAATACTCCAGAAGACTAAAACTAACATTGACAACAACTTTGACATCTAGGAATGAAACTGAAGCTATAAACCAATTTGTTCTTCCTGTTTTTACTTACAGTTTTGGTGTGATTGTCTGGCCACAAAAGGTATTGGATCAGTTGTAGAGAAATGCAAGAAAAATGCTTATCAAATGATATATAAAAATTAGTGTATACCACCATTACATATTCCACACTCTGAAGGAGGTATGAATCTCCCTGAAATTGATTATATGTATACATCTGTGATCGGGGGACTGCATATACATCTGCTGATTTCATCAGATCCAAACATACTGAAAGTTTTAAAACATGAAGAGAGGAATTCTAAGATGATCTCTCTACTTAGTTTAGCAGACGCATTCAGGTGGCAAGCGGGAATGGAAATCAGACCAGTAGTACACAAAAATCAGATAGCAACTGAATGTGCCAAAAAACAGACAAAAGGATATAAGGAGAAGGATCAGATGAGAATGACAGAAATGTGAAAAAGCCATAAATATAGTGTTAAGTATAGCGATCTCCTGGAACAACCTCATGTTGATCAGAATCTAATGCAGGAATGGTTAAGGAGAGGTGGATTTAAACCAAAAGATAAAAGGTTAATACTGGCAGCACAGACTAGTGGACTTTGTACATGTTGGTTTACAAAGTCCATAGAACACTGAGAGAAAAGACAAATGTAGGTTTTCTAAAAAAAAATGTAAACAACTGCACACCTTGCTGCTGGGTGAGATATTCTCATGTAGAGGGCCTGCACACTGAAAGGCACAATAATGAGGCTAGATTGTTGCACTGGGGATTGTACAACATACATGCAGCTGAAAACCAGCACATGAACCACAAAGCATTATAGAGAATGATGAAGTGTGCATCACATGGGGTAACCTATTACCAACAATTCAAAAAATAAATGTGAGAAAACCGGATATTGTAGTCCATGAAAAAAGACAGAAGTAGCATTAATCACTCATATAGATACACATAGTGATTACAGTGTCTCATGAACAGAGATACACAAAGTCAAAATATCAACATTTGCAGGAAGAAAGCAGTTGTAGTTAGATATGCTACCAATACATATAACTCCATATGAATTGCAGAAGGAGTCACTTCTAGGCACATTGCCAGTGCTGTCAAAGATTGAAACAAGAATAATTTCATGAACTTTAATCATACCCTGACTTAGGAATGGAGTTCATTCTTATATGGTATTAGAAACTCAAAAGACTTGGAGAAATTAAAGTGAGGCAGAGACCTAATTAATTACCTAATCTGACCTAATTAAAAATCTTGTCAGACTTGACCTATAGCAGTTTGGATTTGTTAAGGTACATCCTGACTGATAAATCTGATAAACATTTTCAAGAGTTTAACATAAGCCATGGACAGTGGGCACACTGTCCATACATGGTACCTAGATGTTGCCAAAGTATTTAATACTGTATCCCATGTCAGCATAATAAACAAATTAAATACACTACAAATTGACACCTATGTAGTTAGATGGATTAATAAATGGCTGAAGGACAGAACCCATACAGTGAGGGTGGTAGGTGCTTAATTATAGAGAATGAAGGTGACCAGTGGACTTCCCTATGGATATGTCTTGCAAGCACTTCTATTTGGTATCTGCTTTTCTGATCTCCAAATCATAAATATCTGGTTAACCAAGTCTATGGATGACTGTAAACTGGGTTTCATACATAAAGAAGATAGAGTCTAGGCTGTCTCCCTCACAAGCCAGTATATCTGGCACTAAAAGGTTGTCAACACAATCACTACACCTCAAACACCACCCACAACTACACAATACACACCCACATATGCGGAGGTTCTCAACAAAAGAAAACTCAAACAAAGGAGACCTCAGAGGCATAAACACAACAGAACTCCACAGCCCTCCACACCACATACCATGCATAGTCCACACACCAGTGTCTCGCAGCCAGTAATCCCTAACCATAAACCCAACATATTAGTCATAGGAGACTCCATTGTGAGTTCAGGAGTATGCCAGTGAGTTCAGGAGTGTGCAGTTAGAACTTGTCTGATTGAAGACTGCTGGAACAGGTCTCAGTTTTGAGCTTTTTTACTGGTTAATTGGGTAATTTGTTTAAATCAGTTTGCTCATTTTCTATTGTCATATAAAAAATTGCACTTTATTCATCTGCTTTTACTGTATTTGTGTTTCTTCCTACTTTATTGCATTTATTCTGCTGCATTTATTACTGCTTGTTAGTAGCCTGATTAAATTGTAACTGTTATTCTAAGTCGCTGGGTGAAGCACTTGGGCTTCAGACCAGTTGTTTTACATTAAGAACGCTTGAGGTCTACACTGTTGTGGCAGGACAGGTAGCTTACATCCTTCTAAGTTGGGAGTTGCTGATTGAAGGCTTAGAGTCTGTTATTCTAAAAGTGTATTAGTTCTGGTTTAAGCACTAGGGCTTTGGGCCAGTTATTTTACATTAAGGTGTGGTCTGCACTCTTCTGGGAGAAGAGGGTAGATTCTGCCCTTCTGAGCTGGGAGTTTCTGGTTAAAGGCTTATTGTGCCTGCTTATTTGAACTGCTTCTTTCTGAAATTGGCACACCTTGTTTGCTGTAGCATAGACTAAATTCAGACATGCTGAATCTAGCTTTGTTTGTATAACTTGAGCACTAATCCAGACCATCTTTTTTGGAGAAGGTTATCTGCACCCTAGTGGCAGGAGTGTGCAGTTAGAACTTGTCGGATCGAAGACTGCTGGAACGGGACTCAGTTTTTAAGTTTTTATTGGTTAATTGGTTAATTTGTTTAAATCAGTTTGCTCATTTGCTACTGTTATATTAAAAAAAATTCACTTTATGCATCGCCACTTAGCTAGAGTTAAACTCTTTCCAGCGCCATAAAGTCTTCTCTTCAAATTTTCCCTTAGAACTAGCCAGTTTTTTAGTTTTAGTACTCAAATCTGTTTCTTTGAGCTCAGCACTTGTTCTGAACTCATTGCAAGCACTAAGTAAGCTACAAATTACTACAGCACTCAACTTTCCTCACTTGCCTAGAGGAAAACAGTTTTTAGTACTTAATAAATAAGCACCTAACCAGGCATGTCTAAGGGTCAGCTCCTGGTGTTTTCAATTGTCTACCTGATTAATCTGGGCATCCTGGGGCAATGCAGCAATTGCCTCATGTACACAGGCAACCCTCTCCTCCTACCACCCAACACTACAACCTGTGAGAGATGCACTTATATAGTCAAACTGGAATCAAAGCTCTCTTCACCCAAGACTGGACTAGATAGTCAAGAGGAGAGGGTAAACACTTGTACCACACCACACTCATTACATAGTCCCTCAAAACCTACACCACCAAAACACACACATAGAAACACAAAACACACACTTACATTCAGGGAGGCTCTCAATAAAAATCTGCTCAAGCAACAGAGACCTCCAAAACAGAAATGCAAGCAACCCCCACCCCCCCAACACAACCCAAATGACACATAGCCCGCAAACTCAGTGCGGCACTCAACCACAGCCCATAAGGCATAACAACGTACCTAACACTCTAGTCATAGGTGACTCTATACTCAAGCCCACTGATGTTCCACTCAGCAGGCTAAACAAAGAGAAAGTTACTATCAGCTGCCTGTCGGGTGCCAGGATCCGCCACATAATGCACGCATTCAGGTCACTCTACAACAAATACAAATATGACTCTGCCATTGTCCATGTTGGTGTGAATGACCTGAGACGTACCTCCCTGGACTACATGAAAAGAGACATGGAGGAGCTCTCTGATCTTGTAGCCCAGGCAGGTATGACCCTATCCCTGAGTAGCATCCTGTCATCACCCAGAATGATACTACAGTACAAGGACAAAATGATTGAGTTCAACAATTGGCTAAGCGTCTGGTGTCATGCTAAGGGAATCCAGTATCTGTCTGCCTGGGATGACATGATCGACAGACCACAATTCTTTGCCAGAGATGGTCTGCACCTGCCGCCCTTGGGATTTTGGATACTAGCTGAGGCTCTTGCCACCCCATATAGTGCCATTTTTAGGCAAGGCTCAAATGACAAATTCACCACTGTAACAGGTACAAGCAAGCAAAATCTGAGGGTAATGCTACTCAATGCTAGAAGTCTAAACCTCAAAATGCATTCACTCGAGGCACTCTTTAAAATGGGGAACATCGACATCTGTGCAGTGACAGAGACCTGGTTCAAGGCCCCAGAGAGCACCCCTGCACTGCCAGGCTATAATTTATACCACATCTTTAGGCCACCTAACCTGGACCAAAACAGTAAAGGCAGAGGCATGTCCATATTCATTAAGGATAGCCACACCTCCAGGCTAGTTGCTCAGCATGATGCATCCGAGATTATTCAAGTGCAACTAACTCTGGGCAAGACCGCAGTCCAAATTGTAACTTGCTTCAGATCCCCCACCATGCCCCAGGATTCTCACTCATCATTTCTTGATACACTGGAAAATATTAGGGTACAACCCAACATGCTAATAATGGGCTATTTCAACTACCCCACCATTAACTGAGAAAACTACTCATGTACCACCTCTTTTGCTCAACGTTTTCTGGAATTCATAAATTCCAATGCCTTGGATCAGCTTATCCACACCCCCACCAGGAGTAGCAATATCCTAGACCTGGTCATTACCAACATGGGCGACTGGTGTTCCACACCAGAGGTCAATTCCTTGTTGGTCAGATCCCACTACAAGCTAATCACCCTAGACATCCACATCCTGCCCCCACCCCCCATTAAGGAAATCACCATAAAAAATTTCTCCAAAGCCAACTTCACGCTTCTTAAGACAGAAGTGGCAAACTTCACAACACCCATGCAGATGGACAATAGAGGTACGACTGCTGAATTCTACACAAATGCACTTTATAAGCACTTACACGCGTGCATGGACCATGCTATCCCTAACAGAACCAAGATGCTATCCTCCAAAAAAAGGAAGCCAATCTGGTGGTCCTCTGCCATAAACAAACTTTACAACAGAAGAAAGAAACTGTTGCAAAAAAGAGTAAAATCCCATGATTGGAGGAACTCCCTGGTCAGCCTCAGTAAGAAGCTGAGATCCCTCATAAAATCCTCCAAAGCTAGTTAGGAAAACAATATTGCCACTGATTCCAAAGACAACCACAAAGAATTCTATAGCTATGTCAAGAATGCAATTGCACTCCACCTACCTAACCTGCTTAATACATAAATAATTTATAACACGCAAAATTTGTTCTTCCTTACATACTATTGATTAACCCTATGTACTGAATTCATGCTAATGCTATCTCTATACCACTCTCAGAGGATTTAAACCTCTGTATTAATTTAACTCATGCTAATATTCATGCATAAAGAACTCATCCATGCTAATGTTACTTTTATATCATTCTCAGATTACTTAAAACTCTGTATTAATTTAACCTTGTACTACTGTTTTCAACCACTAAACATGTAAATATGCTTTGCATCCTTCTCCAAGCTGCTGTTTAACTTTTGTTTAGTTTTTGCTATTTTGTATTTAAAATTTACTTAGTTTGTTTCTGTTTCCACTATGTATTGTACTTCATATTATGGAGCTTGTACTATGTGTTATTGGAGCTTTTCTCCCTGGGCCTCCACTGAAAACAGGCTCTTTGAGCCCAGTGGACCTCCCCGGTCATCAAACTGGAAATAAATAAATAAATAAATAAAAATAAATAAGAATCTCAATGGCAACACTCAGATCTGCTCTGAGTTAAAGCACAGCAGCACTAAATATACAGAACCAACCGATATTGCCAACATCCTGGCAGATAGGTTCAGTGCTAACTTTACCCCCCCCCCCCCCACCCCTTAAAGGGCCCATCTCTATACCAGAAAAATGCAAAGTTCCTGTAATCATGGCTGCACAGGGCAAAAACTCACTCTCCAAAGCCAAGAACACAGCATCCATGGGACCTGACAACATCCCAGGCTGCGTTCTACACGGACTACAGAATGAACTGGCGCCCCACCTAACACCATGTTCAATCATAGCCTCATCTCAGGCTTTGTGCCCACTGAATGGTGCACAGTGATGGTTATCCCACTCCACAAAGGGGGAACCACCACGAACCCCAGCAACTACCGCCCCATTAGCCTAACGAGCCTGGTCTGCAAGGCCATGGAATGTATCATCATGGAACTTATAAACAAAGACATTGGTAATATCCAAATTCTGGACCCCACCCAGTTCGGGTTTGTAAAAGGCAGATAATGTCTCCTAAACCTGACGGACGTCTTTGAAGCAGTCACCAAAGCCATAGACAAGGGTAAGGTGGCTCACACAGCCTATCTAGATCTCACCAAGGCTTTTGACACCATCCCCTACTCTGGAATTACAGATAAACTCACTAAACTAGGTATAAATCCCTATGTCACAAGATGGGTTGCCAACTGGCTCACTGACAGAACCCACACTGTGAAAGTAGAAAACTCAAGTACAGGCTAGCAAAGAAGATCTTTGGCTAACGAAGTTCACAGATGACTGCAGACTAGGAGCCATAATCAAAACTCCTAACGATGTGGACATCCTACAAAAGGGGCTCACTGAGACAGATGCCTGGTGTCAAAGCCATGGCCTCAAGCTCAATGTCAAAAAGTGCATTGTTATCCCCTTTGGTAAAAACTCTGTACCCATGAGCTACCACATAGGTGGTAGTCTACTTAACACCGAAAGTGTGATAAGAGACCTTGGTACACAGGTGGACAGTAGTCTCTCCTTTGATAATCACATCGCCACAGTAGTCAGGAAATCTTTCTATGTGGCACACCTCATCACAAAAGGTTTCTCATCCAGGAAAAAAGAGGTCATTGTTCCCCTCTACTCGTCACTCATTAGACCCATTATAGAGTACAATGCCACTTTTCGTATGTACCTCACAAGACATCTACAACAACTGGAAAGGCCGCAGACATACCTCACAAAGAGGATTACCAGCCTCAAACAGATGCCCTACGCAGACTGTCTCAAAAACCTCCAGTTTTACTTTGTCGCATATCGATTACTCAGAGGTGATCTCTGCCTAACATACAAAGCTATGACAAACCCAGAGCTGTTGTACATGCTCCACTTAAAGAAATCCCAATCCCTCCGAGCTACATGCTCTAGGGACCTAAACCTTGTCACCACAATAAACAGAACATGCTGGAGTGATAGATTCCTGTCCCAGAGACTTCCCATACTCTGGAACAAACTATCTATCTATATCAAACAAAGCTCCTCATTAGCATTCTTCAAGAAAAATCTTGATGATTGGATGGGACATAGGAAATTCACCCAAGGGATCACTTCTGTGGCTCTGCTCGACAAGGGCACAGGAAAATAATTTTCTTGGGTGGCGAAAGCCAGGGTACCTTTTTGGCTAGGCTTATATAGGCCCATGGCCAATAGCCTAGTACCTACCTATGAACCTATGAATCTATGAACACAGATGTGCCTCTCACCAGGCTGGATATGGAGAAAGTCATGGTTAGTTGTTTGTCAGGTGCCAGAATCTGCCATATCACACACGCACTCAAGTCACTCAACAATTGGTACTGTTATGACTCTGTCGGGTCTATATTGTATTCTTGAAAGCCAACAGCGTTGAATCCGACATTGTCGACACGAGAATAGCAAATGCTGAGAATCTCAAACGTGTAAACAGAAATCTCCATAAGGGGAGATTTCCATTTACTGCAATGTAGTGCAGTCTCGGAGTTGGTATATTTAAGTAGCAGGGGGTGTGGGGGTGCAAGGGGGCTTGTCCCGCCTGCTTAAACCCTTTAGGGTACTTTTTTTTTTTTTTTTTTTTGTTCTTTTTATAAGTTCAAAGTTTGAAGACATCGACCATAAGGTGTCGACCATATAGTGTTCGATGATTTCAACCGTCGATCTTATAATATAGACCCGACACTGTCATAGTCCATATTGGCGTGAATGACTTGAGACGTACCTCCCTGGACTATATGAAGCGAGACATGATTGAGCTCACTGAATATGTGTCCCAAGCAGGTATGTCCCTAGCCTTAAGCAGAATTCTACCATCACCCAGAATGATGCCGTAATACAAACAGAAAATGATTGACTTTAACAATTGGCTTAGTTTCTCATGTCATTCCAGGGGGATCCAGTGCCTGACAGCCTGGGAAGATATGATTGACAGACCATGATGCTTTGCTACAGATGGCCTACATCTGTCTCACTTGCGCTTCCGGCTTCTGGCAAAGGCCCTTGCCTCCCCATAGTACCTTTTTTAGGAAAAGTCATGAGGTCAATACTACCAACATAAAAATTTCAACAAAATGCAAATTAAGGTTAATGCTGTTAAATGCTAGGAGTCTAAACATGAAACTGCACTCATTGCAAGCATTTTTATCCCTGGAAGATGCTGACATTTGTGCAGTCACAGAAACCTGGTTCAAAGCTGTGGAGAGCATCCCAGTCTTACCTGGTTACTCATCATATCATACATTCACACCACAAAATGTGGGCAGCAAAGCCAAAGGAGGTGGAGTTTCAATATATATTAAAGGCACACACACCTCCAGGCTGATCAAGCAGTATGACGCACAGGAGACACTCCAGGTGCAGTTAACAATTGACAAGATCCCTATTCAAATTATAGCTAGCTACAGGCCCCCAAATTTGACTCAAGATGCCCACTCCACCTATCTGGACCTCTTCAAATCTATCAAGACTTAACCCTATACCCTGATCCTGGGTGACTTTAATTACCCAACCATAGACTGGAAAAACTATTCATGCCAGAACACAAACGCCCAGAGATTCCTCGATTTTATCAGTGCAAATGCCTTGGAACAGCTAGTCAATACCCCGACAAGAGGTGATAATATCTTGGATTTGGGTCTTAACCAGCATGAGTAACCACTGCAGCACCCCTATGGTATCATCCTCCCTGGTAAGATCTAACCATAAAGCGGTCACTTTTGAAGTCACCATCTCCCCTGACCCCCCTGTAGCTAGGGTCAAACAAAAAAAATTCTCCAAAGCTGATTACAACCTCCTAAGGGATGGTATAAACAGCTTCACAGCCCCTTCCCCCACTGTAGGAACTGGCACCAATGTCCAAATCTACACCAACGTACAATACAAGCATTTATATAGATGCATAGAATAAGCATCAGTAAATAAACATGTCTGGTGGACATTGGCAATAAATAAACTATATAACAAAAGGAAAAAATTGCTGTCCAGGACCAAGAAGAAGCGGGTGCCTAATTGGAAGCTATCTCTCCTTAGTCTGAACAAGCAAATAAGAGCACTAATGAAATCCTCTAAAGCCAACTTCTAGTCCAAATTGGCCACATCTACTAGTGACAATCATAAGGCCTTCTTCTCATATGTTCACCATATCAAAGGAAGCATGCTGATTGTTCAGAACTGGTGGTCAAGGACACTACATACATAAATGCTGTAGATATAGCCAATCTACTGGCTGACAAATTCAGTGAAAGCTTCTCCCTTCTGTCCCCCCATCAGTAAATCAGGACATCCCCAGTACCTGCCCCTCACCCCTTATCTCTAGGGAACAGGTCATCATTGCCCTCTCAAAGGCAGAAAATCCAGCCTCCATGGGACCCGATAACATCCCAGGCTGCATCCTACATGAACTCAGACATGAACTTGCAGCACCATTAGGCACCCTATTCAGCCAAAGACTGAGCTTCAGCTTTGTTCCAGCTGAATGGAGGACAGCCACTGTCATCACTTTTCACAAAGGTGGAGCATCCACTGATCCAGAAATTTATTGACCCATCAGCCTAACTAGCCTGATATGCAAGGCCATGGAATGGATTATCATGGACCTCATTAACAGGGACATCGGCAACTTCCAAACACTCAACCCCACACAGTTTGGCTTTGTCAAGGGGAGGTTGTGTTTGTTAAATCTGGTCGACTTCTTTGAGACAGTCACCAAAGCCATGGACAAGTGGAAGACAGTGCACAACACCTACCTTGACCTGGCCAAAGCCTTTGACACTATTCCCCACTCAGGCATAGTAGATAAACTCTGTCAACTAGTCATCAATCCATATGTTACCAGGTGGGTAGCAAACTGGATCACTGATAGACCTCACCTAATGACAATAGGGGAAGCCACTTCAAGTAGTAGACCCATAACGAGTGGCGTACCCCAGGGATTGGTCTTGGTGCCTGTGTTATTCGGAATATACTTCTCTGAGGTGCTGGCCAAAACCAGTGGGGCTATGACTGACCAAGTCTGCAGATGACTGCAAGCTGGGTGCAGTCATCAATTCCCCAAGTGATGTGGACGTCCTCCAACAGGGTCTCACACAAACAAATCACTGGTGCCAGAAACATGGCCTCAAGCTGAATGCCAAAAAATGCATCATCATCCCCTTTGGGGAAAGTGATTTCTTTACATATTATCACATTAATAATAATGTCCTAAGTACACAATAAGTAGTGAGGGATTTGGGCACCCCAGTTGATAGCAACCTGACTTTTGACCACCATGTTGCTTCCGTTGTACGGAAAGCTTTCTACATGGCTCACCTCATAAGTAAGGGTATCTCATCCAGGGACAATGAGGTCATATGATCCCTGTATTCTTCCTTTATAAGGCCAATTATTGAGTACAACGCCCCCTTTGGCATGTACCTCGCAAAGCACATGTAGCAGCTGGAGAGACCACAGAGGTTCCTCACCAGGAGAATCCAGGGCCTGAAACACCTGCCCTACACAGATAGGCTAAAAGCACTGTCCCTCTACTCAGTTTCATACAGACTCATCAGAGGTGACCTCTGTCTGGCATACAAAGAAATCTCAGACCCCATCTTATTGGGACTGCTGCATATCCACAAGTCAAGCTCCACTCGAGAAACCTGTATGTGTGACCTTAACCTGGTCTGTGATATCAATAGGACTTGTGGGCAGGACAGATTTATGCCCCAGAGACTCTCCCATCTGTGGAATAGACTCCCTCTCCACATCAAGCAGAGTACCTCATTCGCCCCTTTTAAGTACAACCCGGATAACTGGATGGGAAACAGAAAATACACCCCTGGGATTCCACCTGTGTCCCTGCTGGACAGGGGCTTTGGGTGCTGACTTGTCTAAACATGGGCTGAACACTTGGCTAGGCTCATAAGGACCTCAGGGCCAATAGCCTAGTAACCTTCTATGATTCCATATGTCCCCCCTCACCCCCAACACACAGGCACTCCAATATAAGCTTACATTTGTTAATAACTGGTGTACTAAAATCTACTGAAATGGAATGCTGCATTTAGTAAACAATCCCTCCCTCCAACGTATAGTACAAACAACACTCCGCTTCAAAATGAAAATGTAGTGAAAGATCTTGGAACATAAGTGGCTAGTTCTTTCTATGTTGCGATGGTTGTTTGGAAGTCCTTTTACCTTGAGCAACTCATTACAAAAGGCATATTTGCAAGATCAAAAGATGTCCTTACCATCTTGTATTCTGCACTGATTAGGCATAGCAGAGAATACAATGACCCCTTGGGGATGTATCTGACTAGACACATCAAACAACTGAAAATATCATAGAGATTCCTAACTAAAAAGATCAAGGGCTTAAAAAACTGAACTACCAGGAGAGAATGTAAGCAATGTCCCTGTACTCACTATCCTATAGACTCCTTAGGGGTGATATGCACCTTGTTTATTGGGCCATAAGAGATCCAATAGTACAAGACCTCTTATACTTTCATAAACCAAACAGTCCTATAAATACTAGACCTACATTTACTTAAAAATTAAATAAACTATATGGAGAAATATATGTATCATGCAGAACCTACCCCTTCTCTTGAAAAAATCTTCTTCATCAAATTAAGCAGTGTGATTCATCATCTTCCTTCAAAATGAGGCTGGATAATTCTATGGGGATTCATAAATTCAGCCTAGGATATGACTGGTCTGTCCTTCCTTGGAAGCAGAGGTAAGGCCTGTGGTGCATAGTGGCAAGATGTTAATAGTTTCTTGGTCCAGTTATCTTTCATCTACTATGATAATATGATTCAAAAAGAGGCTCTAGGAAGTTGGCATAATGGTTAAGATATTCACCTCCCATGCACAAGGTACAAGATTTGATCCTGACCTCTAGGAAGTACATGTTTGGAGTTAGCATGTTCTGCCTGTGTCACTGTGGTGTTCTGCACACCTCCCAAACACATGCTGAGTGTTTCCATCTCAGACTTACCCAAGAATGGGCCATGGGCAGCAGCACAGACTCTAGATGGTATCCTGTAGTGGAAAGAGTTGCATAGACCAGCTGCATTGGGCATCTACTGTGGTGCACAGTATCCATAAGATATGAGGACATGAATCATAGAGTGCACACCATGGCAGGGCTAGCCACTCAATAGTGTAAAAATATGGCTGTAGGTGATTTGGTCATGTTGACTAATGTCACCAAAATGGACATGGGTATTTACTGGGGATTAGTGGGTTGAGGATCCGGCATACTTTGGCCTACACCAACTCCCATACTAAAGGTGGGACAAATGTGCCAATTATAAAGCCCAGCAGCCCCAAGTCAATAAGCTACTGGCCGGCCAGTGTCTAGTTGCTCAGCTTGAGTTACCTGGGATAGGTCTGTTAATCAAAAGCTGAACATAAAAAACAATCAACCTGCCAATAATAACTTAAAATTGCTACACTCATTGTAGGCTCACTGACAAAATGGATCTTGGAAGTGGGTGATATGATGGCAAGGAGGAGGCTGAACAGCCTATGTATCGAGGAGATAAGATGGAAAGGAAGTGCAGTAAAGACACTTGGCTTGGAATACAGAGTCTAGGAAGGAATACTGGTTGTCTACCAAACAAGCCAAGAAAAGAGTAGTAATAGCTAAGAACAAGGCATCAGAGGCACTCTACCAGGTTCTGGAAAGTGACTCAGTAGATGGCACAAAGAAACTATATCAGATTGCAAAGCAAAGATAGAAAGATAAAGAAGATAGTCAGACACCTTTAATAATGGATGCCAGCAACAACCTGCTTCACAGTCCACAGGACATAAAAGGCAGATGGAAGGAGTACTTCCAGCAGCTTCTGGATGAAGAAAACCCCACAGAAGCTGCACTGCCCCAGACACAGCGTAGAATGAGAGAAGAAGAGGAGCCCGCCCTAGAAGAAGTAAGAACAGCACTAAGGAAAATGAAGTCAGGGAAAGCAGCAGGTTCAGATGAAGTTACAGCAAGTATGATAAAGAGGCTTCTTGAGATAGGGCAGAAATGGATCTTAAGGGTACTCATAGCAGTGTGGAGGGATGCAACACAACTGAGCCAATTTTTGCAGTGAAACAGATACTTGAAAAGAAGATAGAAACGAGTAAAGAGTCCAACTGGGAATTCCTAGATTTGGGAAACCATATGACAAGCCTCCAAGAAAGGTGATTTGGACAGTCCTGCAGTGGTTTCACATCCCTGAAACACTGGCAGAATGGTGCAAGCTATGTACAAGGAGCCAATGACTCATATGAACAGTGTTTGGTCTCACACAGGGGTTCCCAGTGGGAGTGGGTGTGCATCAGGGTTCATCTCTGTGCCCACTGCTGTTCACAGGTGTTTACTAGGCTAACGACCACAAGGGCCTTTTTAAGCCTAGCCAATAGGTTAGTATTAGGCTAACTGCCTTTGTAGACCATTCCAAGCCTAGCCAATTAACCCATGTAAGAATCAGGCAAATATCTTAACCATTATGCCAGTATCATACTGGTGACAGGTTTCATTAGCAAATAAGTTAGGGGGACAGCTCAAAAATGTTGCTGTATGCAGATGATGTGGCATTACAGGCAGACTCCGAGTAAGGCTTTCAGCAAAGGACAGAGGAATTCAATGCAAAACTGAGGGCACATGAGAAGAAACTGCATACAGATAAGACAGTTGTAATGGCAGCAAATGGGGGGAATCAGAAGAACCTGGGAATTAAGATAGAAATGAAGATAATGAAACAGGTTAGCAGCTTCAAGGAAGGAGGTTGAGGGGAAGAGAAGTCTGAATGAAGATGTCAAAGCTAGAATCAGAGTGGATGCAGCCAACTGGCATAGTGTATTAGGTGTAGTGTATGCAGTTGAATGACAAAGATGCTGAAAAGTAAGGTATACAAAACAGTGGTGCAACCAGTACGACTGTATGGCACAGATACCTTTGCAGTAAAGGCAGATCAGTTGAGGAAGCTAGAGGTGATGAAGATGAAGTGCCTGAGACAGGTGGTAGGATGTACCCTGTGGGACAGACAAAGAAATAAGGACATACGGCCAGAAGCCAAGGTAGTTGCAATTGCAGAAAATGGGAAAGAGAACAGATTATGGTAGTTCAGGCACGTGTTGAAAAGGAGAAGATAATCTGCTGAGGAAGATTTGGAGAGACAGGAAGAAGGCAAGAGGAAACAAGGGCATCCAGCAAAGAGGGGGATGGGTTGTGTAAGAGAAGACCTGCAACAAGAAGGTAGTAGAGTGCTACTGAGCACAGAGAGAGAGAGAGAGAGACAGCACCCCGACCCCCTGTAGAAAAATGGGAAAAGGGGGGTTAATGATGGTGATGATGATGATGATGACTCTAGGAAGTAAACGTATATGAATTATGCAGGATCTGAGTGTGCAGCTTTCACCCATTGTCTCATAAGTGATTTCAGGATGGCTTTCTTCACCAGATATGCATACGTTGCAGTGCTTCTTATCCAAATAATGTGGCCTTGGACCTTCCATGCTGTATCTGTCATAGCCTGTAGTGTTTCTTTATATGTCTGTAGAAAGCTACATTCTCTTTTGCAGTTTAATCTGTTTCTTCTCTTGTTTTGTGTCTCACTGTAAGATAACTAGCTAGCTTTACCATTCCAATTTTCTTTCCTAGGTTTCAAGTAATTTATTCTCTTATTGCCCACTTAATATAGTCTCCATCTACAAGTAAGAACCTAAAGGGCAATTCTATGTCTATGTTGGCCATCATAGATCCCACCTCTTCTGCGTGTTCCTTTTTCACTGCCTCTCACCACTTCCTTCTCATTATGCAGTTCAACAGCTTGCCCCTGGGGTATGAGAAGCAGCATAACAACTTGAAGCCCCTAGCTTGTTTTTGTTATACCAGCCCTGCCAATAATGCTCTGAGTACCTTCCTAGATGGACCCTGAAAGGTCAAAGCAACCTGTAAGCCACAGCCTTCTTTTAGCCCTTGGTATTCCATTTTTTTCTCTTGCAAATGTTTAGATTTTGAGATTCTACTGCTACATTTAAAACCTTTACTGAAATATTAAAACTCATTAGAATGCCATTCAATAGATATGATGCTGCCTTTCTTTATGGGTATTATCATAAATAAGTTATATAAATAAATAATTAAACTTTCCTTTGTTATTGGCATTATCAGTGAAAGGGCTTCTCCCTTTCATGCACCAATAGTCAAGCTTCTCTGCTTGGCCTTCTCCAAACTTAAAAGACTTTCTGGGCAGTTGGTTTGGCTTCCCATAAGGCAGGGAAACATACTTGTATTTATAAATTAAATGACTGCACTGCTGAATAACTGTAGTGATGAAGTAGCTCCATAGTCTACCATCCACCTTCCATGGTTGTGTGTCCCGACATCCAGTGCTTTTTCCTGTAAAACCCTTTTACTCATGAAAATCTACTGATTGACCAGAAAAGTGCAATCTGCTATTGTCAAACAACCACATACCTTTAAGTAATGTAATGCCGTATCCAGACATGACCATGCCATGTCATGGTAACACTGCTATTTATCTATAGTTACTTTCATATTACAACCATTTTGTACTTGTTTTTTCTAGATCTCCCCACCATTGTTTGATTCAAATAACCCATATACCTACCTCATTTTTATTTCTTTTTAAAAAATGTAGTTCTCCCATGTTCCACATATTATCACTTCTTATTTTGTTTCGTGTCCTGTTCTTCTTTTCCGTATCTTGTTCCTGGCCCTCACTTTGTCTGTTAAGCAGAGATAAATATATTAATACACCTTTTCTGCTCATTTGAAACTTTACTTTCTCCAAGAGCTATGCTCCTACTTAATAATGATTTACTAACAAGTTGATAAATCACAATATTTTGGTTCATTGTTTTCTGAAATATAAATGTTGCAAACAATGAACCAAAAACGCTAAAAAAACACAAAAAAATGTTTTTATGCTGCAAGGGCTAGGTGCCCTGCTCCCTACACAAACCTAAATTGTGTATACCAACTAGGGTTGCCAACTGTCCTGGATTTCCAGGACAGTCCTGTTTTTCAGTCTTGTGAACTGTGTGTTGGACAGTGCCTGTCCAGGACATAAAAAGTCCTTGATTTGAGGTTTAGCAGAGAATTGACTAGATTTTAAATTTTATTTTCAGTACCAGTACTTGCTGTACTGCCCATCTTACCAGTCAAGTGCTCTGGGTTGTGTGGAACACTCTGCATTTACATAGCTGAGAGTCACTTTTCTGCTGTTCTGTACTGAACAGTCATGGTCTCACTTTGTGTCTTTTGATTGGCTCATATACTGAAATTACAGCCAATCAGCATTATGGTATATGAGCAAATCTGATACTTCTAAAGCAAAGCAAGCCAATGAGGAGACAAACAGAAATCATCCAATGGAGTCCTGCTACAGTTTTCTTTTGTGCCACTGCAATACCTTTGAAAAGGGTATTGTGATAAACCATTTGCTGGATAATCTCGGTGGTTTTGTTGTTGCATTTGGATTTTTTATTCATGATCCTGCCTGCCTTCTCTGTAGCATAGGGGGTTGTGGACTTGTGCAGCTATAGTGATGAGTGACAACGACTGGCACCTTTATAACAAGATGACTACAAACTAGTGAATAAGAAAGGTAATATATTTAATATTAAGTAAAAATACTGCCAGTACTGGATTTGAAGAAAAAATGCCACAAACTTGTTTAGCTCTTTCGTCCAATTTAATAACATGAACTTCTTCAGAAATGACATCCATACATTTTCCAAGATTTAAATAAGAACTGCTGTGTCTCATGTGATCAAATAAGCCAATGAAATGCATAAATCACTTATTGTATTTGTTAAAGCAATAAAAAGCACATCACTTTTTTTCTAAAATATCAGACTTAAAAAGTCAACATATAAACATATAAAATGTAATAAACAGTGAATATTAAGATAAAAATAACTATTATAATCTTTGTGCTTGTAAAAAGCACTTTATATTAATCTTATCATTCCATCCAAGAAGCTGGTCTGCATTTAATGAAATCTGCCATAAAGTCTCTTTACATTCTAAGAATACTTTAAAGTTCCCAGTAAATACGTCATCATTTACTTTCTCTAAAATAAAAAATGAGAACTTTTTGTAACTAGAACAAATCATAGCATGTTTAGCTTAGTGTTGCCACCTTTTCAAATGCCCAAAGTGGGACATTTTGGGTACAAACATCAGATTTTATAGGCTGAGACATACCCACGGCCAGTACAAAGGTCAGAACTTCACTTTTTTGCCTAAATAAAAACTTACTCTTGTAGCATTTTAGTTGCTTATTCTGTTTCTTATAACATTTAGGTGTTTCAGATACAGAATAACTGTTTTATGCAACTATTACATAAAATATAGGAAATAAATTTGTCCTAAAATCTCAGGACATTTCCAATTTTTACAATTTTTTTTGCAGGACACAACTGCCAAAGAGGGACTGTCCCTCTCAAAGTGGGACAGGTGGTAACCCTAGTTTAGCTAAAGCATTTGACATGTCTTTTTTACATATGGCTAATGTGTGTTCATATATACATTTATTTAATGCTCTTGTTGTTTTCCCTATATAAAAATGTTCACATGAACTACACATAGCAACATAGACCACATTTCTAGTCTTACAAGTGTAGTGTCCCTTACACTGAACTAACAAATACAATAAGTGATTTATGCATTTCATTGGCTTATTTGATCACATGAGACACAGCAGTTCTTATTTAAATCTTGGAAAATGTATGGATGTCATTTCTGAAGAAGTTCATGTTATTAAATTGGACAAAAGTGCTAAACAAGGTTGTGGCATTTTTTCTTCAAATCCAGTACTGGCAGTAGTTTTACTTGGTTTCTTGTGGTTTTGTGATTTTACATATTTAATATTAACACTTGCTAAAATGCCTGAAATAGTTCAATATTTGATCTGATGTTGTTTGTATCACTTTGACTTTGTTCCACATTGATAGGGCCATTTACACAGTTAGTGTTAAGTTAGTTAGAGTTAAGATTTTTTTATATCCACAATAAATAATCCTGAATCGTATCAGTTCATTAAGATCACAGCTCTCAACTAATCAGGGACAAATCTCACCAGAGTCAGGGACAAATCCAGAAATAAGCAGGGATACTTTTAAAATATTAGTACTATTAACATGAGACATTGACTGAATAAGATTATGTGAATTATTATCTATTTTCTGAAGTAAAAGAAGTCTATAACTCTAATTATTGTCAGTATTTATTAAGTGTAGCTCAGTACCTTTTCTCCAAATGTTAACCAAGTTTTAGGAGATTTTAAGAGTGACAGAGCTAAGATATGAAGCAAAATCAGGGATAGTTGAGATGTATGATCAAAGTGACTTTTAATAACTATAAAGCAATGCATTTTAATCATCCTGCAAGTTTCCTAGTTGTTAGCTGGTAAGCTATTAGTAAGTGTTCCACATTTTGGAGATTGAAGGTTGAGAGCTTTCTTTACTTAATTAGGCAGAGATACATTTTATGGCACCTACTGTCAAGATAGGAGCAGGGCTTATTTGTTATTGATATAATAAAGTAATTTATTATTTACATATTTGTTTATTTTACTTAGTTATTTTTTGCTAAGTAGAAGTATTTTTGTGTTAAGGGTTGTAATGTACAAATTGTTTCTACAGATTTAATTAATTAATTAATTTATTATTTGTTAACCATGAAAGTCCGACTTGGACTGAAGCCAATTTTCAGTGGAGGCCCAGGGAGAAACGCTCCAGATGCATGTCTTTGTAACATGGAAGGAAACTGGAGCACCCGGAGAAACCCACACAAATGCAGGGAGGACATGCAGACTCCACACAGAAGGCACCCCAGCCAAGAGTCGAACCAGAGAATCTCTTGCTGTGAGGCAACAATGCTACCACTGCACCACTGCACCATCCTATTGGCATTTGATTAATGAAAAAGTCAGACAAACTTGGTAATGCGACTGTGTGTGAACTGGCTGCTTAATGTAGAACAGAAGTAACTTTTATGCTGATTACTGCTCAGCAAATTTAAGCTGGTGCAAGACTGTTGTGGACTATGGTTTTAATTTTGAGTTAGATGTAGTTTCTTTAATATGAATAATCAGCATGCCATTGAATAACAACATTAAAGCGTCTGTTTCCATTTCTGCTGTTTACTGTTTTAGTGTTATTTTTTTATTTTCATGATACTGGGTATGTTTCATTAAGTGTTGTATTCTTAATGGAAACGAGTGAAGGCACTGCAAGCATGGACAGTGATTCAGACCAGGATTGCGCACCATGCCACCCAAGAAGGTAAAGGCCAAAAAAGCTAAAAAGAGAATGTCATGGTTTCGTCAAGAATGACAAACTGATTTTGCATGGTATGAAGCAGTCCAGGACAACATGTTTGCTGCTCACTGGACGGTTTGTAAAAAGACCATATCAATGGCATACAGTGGAAAACACAATTTGCTAACTCACAGCCATTCGCAGACTCATAAAAGCACACTGTTTTGTGAAATCAGCTGCCATTGACAGTTTTTTCATGAAAGCAGCATTAACTGGAATTGATAAACAGGCAACGGCAACAGAGTTGGTGAGGATCTATCACGCCATGCACCATCACATTTTTTGTAATGCTGCAGACTGTGGCACTAAGCTCAATCACCAGCTGCATCCGGACTTGACCATTTGCAAGAAGATGACCTGTGGTTGCACTAAGGCAGAGACGTTGGTGACCGGCATCCTCACTCTGAAGTCAGTCAAATCAATCATTAAAGGCTTGACTAACAACACATCAAGATTTTCTTTGTCGACAGATGCATCAAGTTTGAAGAATTGTAAGATGTTTTCTGTATGTGTCCAGTATTTTACTGTGGAAACTGGCTTTAACATAAGCTTCTTGACTTTGTTGAGCTCAACAACAAACATTCTACTTCTGTAGTGAACATGACATTTCGGGTCCTGGCTGACAATGGTCTTGATATTGTGCGCATATCTTCATAATTCCGCCGATAATACCAGTGTCCATTATGGGCACAAGCAGTCAGTCTTCACAGAGTTGCTGAAAAGAAATGACAAGATTGTCAAAATTAACTGCAATGCACACACGATTCACAACTCGCTGAATAAGGTAATTAACAAATTGGACTGTGATGTTTCAACAATGTTGATGTCTGTTTATAGTCAATTCAGTGTATCAGCGAACTGCAGAATGGACCTGGAAACGTTTTTTGAATTTGTGGACTTGGAGTACCAAGAACTGTTGAGACATATACCAACCAGATGGCTGTCTCTGGGTCCCGCTGTCAATAGGTTATTGGAATTTTGGCCAGCGATCATTTTGGATTTTGTTTCTCTAGGCAGTGAATGTCCTAAAACAGTTCGTGCAAATCTGTGCATAGAAGAAGAGACATGTGATCATGAATTGGTTAAGACTAACATCAAGAAAGCTTACTTATGCTTTGTGCAAAATATCTGCAGTGTTTTTGAATTATCTGTTCAGAAAGTGGAGCGAGAAGATTTTACATTCATTGAGCTGTTTCCGGTAATGCAGGACTTGACAACAAAAATTGAATCACACACAGCAGATATGTTTTTTGGATCCAAAACACACGCTGTAATTAAAAATGAAGATATGCACTGCTCTCAAAATGGGTTTGACATTCCTGAACAAGCGGTTTAATTTCTCATAGTCAGAAGATGGTATTGCTTTTGCACTAAGTCAGTTGTTGCTCAGCAAACCACCAGAATTTAAACATGTAAAAACTGCCTGCGCAGAATGGACCTGGAAACGTTTTTTGAATTTGTGGACTTGGAGTACCAAGAACTGTTGAGACATATACCAACCAGATGGCTGTCTCTGGGTCCCGCTGTCAATAGGTTGAATCCTGTACGGCCTGACTGACTTACTGACAAGAAGCTAGCATGCTTGACTGACCAAACTTATCTCCAGTGTAGTTTCTCACCAAATCCTATCTTTAACCTTTAACTTTCAAAAACTTGCACTTGAACCTGCTATCCTTGTCCCAAGTTACCTGCAACAAGACAAAAAAAAAAATAAATAAATAAATAAATAAAATAAAATAAAATAAAAAAAAAATATAAAAAATAAAAAGAAAGAAAGTAAGAAAAAGACTAAAAACTCGGTCTTCTGAGTACCCATGAAGCAGTCAACCCAGGCCTAACCACGAATAATTACAACTTTATTCACCTGGATTATCCCAACATCTCTGCTTATACCAGACCCCTTTCACTTTAAGCAAGGAAAAAGGCTTTTTGCATCAACACCTTCTAAAAGTAGACAAGTTAAACTAGCTACTTCACCCTCCAAGCATCTTGCATAACTTACTCATTATTTTAAGTTATTTTTATTGAAAAACAAAGTGAAGGACATTATTTTACTATACTAAGCCTATGAAACAGCACGACTTAAAACTGTGCTACATATCAAAGCAGCCACATTAGCAAACTTAATTAGATGTGTAAGGGAGTTGGCATATCCTTAGACTACCCAACAAGTTCTAATGAGAGCAGGGGTTAAGTGGGCTGCCCTGCTTACAAACAGAATTAGAAGAAAATACAGTATGTCATTGATAACTGATGATATTGTTTTGAAAAATAAACACTTCATTATCAAATTTCTATAACTGGTGTCATAATCCTGTGCTCAAAACAGTTTAGACACTGGCCATAGCACCATTTTGCCCTTTCTAGACTATTAAATGTTTTTACAACTTTGGAATCCCTTTTCTTATGTATCCAAGCCTCACTGATTTCCTCACAGAATGAATCTACATTTTGTTATCTGCCTGTAACTAATAGCAGGCCTCTTACTGTGCCATTTCTGAATAATATTACTTCTCCCACCCAAGAATTTATTGAGGAAACTCAGGCCTCTAAATTAAAGTACTGGGAGTACTATGGGCAACAAGACTCCTGGTGTCAATTGCTTCTTGACAAGTTCCGAATAGCTAAGAATCCCACTCATGCTACTACAAATCCAGACAGCACTCATACATCACTGGATGCATGTATTTTGCATTTTGTCTTGGCTTGCAGATGTATGCAAGCTTGGCATGTTGTGTTGTTTGGAAAGAAAAGCAATCAAAGATCAATTACCTGCCACCAATAAATGCAGTAGGACAGCATTGCTTCATGCGTGTAAATGAACTTATGTACACATCATTTTGAACAGTTATGAGATACAGGCCTGGTTGCAATGAAAAAATAAATCTAAAATCTCACAATTTTCTTATGTGCTCACAACGTATTTGCAAGTACTTAAATGCACATACCGTGTTTCAGCCGTTCTGAACTAATCTTCAGTGTTAATACAGTAGTAATCCAGTGTGATAAAAACTGAAAAGAAGCCTAAAATAAAAACTGTCATAACAGCCTTTCTGTGGCAAATCCTGAATCTCCTATGATGCTTGTTTTTGCTGGGCTGGATGTTGTATTCATTCAAAAGCACAAAGTGCAACATTTGGAGGTTTTATTATTTTGACTATGCAAAGCCTTACTTAGAAAAGCAATGTAACATTTCATAGATTCCTACAGTCATTGATTGTTACTAATGACATAGGGGGTCTTTCTAAGCCTCACCAAGTTTTCCTGAAAGAATAATGATGTCCTGTATCCAAATAGGACACTGAGGAACTGGCATTTATAGGCTACCTCTGTCCATAAGGGATGTGGGTGCCAGGCCCAGTGTAAATTTCCTTTTCCCCATCCACTGGTCTAGGTTGCACTTAAATTGGGTAACAGACAAGCTCAGCTTTACATGAATGGGATGCCTGTTCCATAGAAGGGGCAGTCTCTGGGTCTTTCATGAATGTTCTATTTAAGTCACAGACAAAATTCAGGTCCTTAGACCTTGTATTTCTGATACTGTTTGACTTACGAATATGCAGGGGATTCATAAGTGTGGGGTTTGCAGATGCATTGTAAGCCAGGCATAAATTACCCTTCAGCAATCTATAGGAGACCTAGTAGAGGGAAAGTGATCTACACAAGGCATGTTTGTTACACCTTCTACTCTTTCTGTAAGGAATATCTGATGTTGCTGTAGTTGCTGCATATGCCTGGACAGGTATATACTGAAGGGAGCATTGTTTGGTCTGATAAAGGTAGAGTACAGTGGGATAATGACCTCTTTGGACCTAGATGCCATGCTCTTACTTGAAAGTTGTGCAACTTAAAAGGATTTCCTCACCACTGTGGCCACATGGGGGTTGAAGATAAGGCTACTGTCTATGTGCACACCCATATCCCTGACCACAGGGTCAACTCTTACAGGCATATTATCAACATGGTAGATAGCCAGGATGGTTGAATTCCTTAAGGGCACAATTATGCATTTATTAGCATTGAGTTTGAGATGATGGCTTTGGTACCATTTGTTAGTCGGAGATAGGCCTTCTTGAGGAATACTAGTGTCTGCAGGGGAGTAGATAATCCCCAGCTTGCAATCATCTGCAAGCTTAGTCAGCCATAAACCTTCAACATTTGCTTCCACTTCAGAAAAATAGATGCCAAAAAGGAGCAGGCACAGTACAGTGCCCTGGGGGACTCCACTAGTGACTGGCCTATAGGTGAAGGTAGCCGGACCTATTTTGACCTCCTGGGTCCAATCAGTGAGCCATTGGGTGATAAAAGGGTTTATACCTAATTTAGTGAGCTTGTCTATAATGCCTGGGTGGGGTACTGTATAAAAAGCCTTGGCCAAGTCAAGGTAAACCGTGTGCACAGTCTTTCACTCATCCATTGATTGGTGACCTTCTCAAGGAAGTTCACCAGACTTAATAGGCATGACCTTCCTTTAACAAAGCCAAACTGTGATGGTTCCAGCATTTACAGGTTACCTGTTTCCTCATTTATCATATCCATGATGATTCCTTCCATGGCCTTACATTATGAAGCTGATCAGACTTGTGGGTTTCTAGTTACACAGATTGGTGATTGGAACCCCTTTGTGCAGGGGAATGGCTGTAGCCATCTTTCATTCCTTTGGCACAAAACCTGACTGTAGACTCCAGTTGAAAAGTTATTCAAGTGGACCAGAGAGGTCATTTTTCATGCTGTTTAGTAAGCATCCTATGATGTTGTCAAGGCCCATTGATGCAGTGTTTTTGGCCTTGAAAAGTGCATTGAAGACCTGTTCCCTTGTAATGGTTGGAGGGATTGTGGTATGCAGTATTTACTTTGGACTATCTCTTTTTACTGACTGTCCCATATTGATGATTTTTGAGAGGCTAACTGTTGTATTAATTCAACCTCATAATATTGTTGCATTGGATGCTTGTAAAATACAACATCTGGAGGCTGAATTAGTATTAATGGTACCAAAACATGCATCATGGAAAGCAACATGTGTCTTTATTGTTTTGATGCTTTGTTGATTGCTGTTTTTTTCATATATAATGGTGAAGAGATAGCCAAAATAGTTAACTGAATTATTTCCCTTTTTAACATATCTGCTAACATTATTAAGTGCAGATTAAGCAGATGCTTGCACATTCTTGCTATGAATTCATGTTTTAACAATAAAAAAGTTGTATTGCTGAAAAAAAATTATCACAGAAAGTAGCATACATCATTATGGTCTAGCTGGTTTGATAAGTGCTGTTGTTCCGGTCCCCTTCAATAAACACATCACACCAAATGACATTTGACGACCTTTATTAAATTTTCATAACATAGCTTTGTTCACCAAATTCATTAATTACAACTATTCATAATATAATTGATTCTAAACACAGCTTAACATCCTTGTAACGTTAATCAGGGCAGCGTACCTACTCACCCTGCTCCAGTAAGCAGCATCCATACCTCTGCTCACTTACTTTACTTATGAAGCACCATCCTTGTAATGTTAATCAGGACAGTGTACCTACTCACCCTGCTGTTCACTTTTAGCCAAAAGTTAGGTACTGCATTTGGGCCTGGAGTTTTCCAATTAGGAGCTTTTCTTAATTTTATTTCAATCTCTCTGGCTGTTACTTGATCCCATTGCATATTCTGTACATTTGAACTTCTTACTGGTTCTTTTACTTCTTCTGGCTATTCAGCATCTTTGTTATGTTACACAGGGTCTTCATAAATACTTCTCTAAAATGCATCTATTTCTTCTTTTTTGGTGGCGTTTCCATTCGGTTTCCTTTGTTTTCCAATTCTCTATAAAACCTTTTTGGATCATAAATGAATTGCTTATTTTGTACCTTTCCTTTATATTTATCTGCATATCTTCTAAGTCTTTTCTGCCTGTTGTGATATCTTTACTTTATTATTTGCAATAGTGTACGCCAGATCCTGGTCTGTTCTGATACTGCATGTTGCTTTTATCACATCTATCTTTCTAAGTACAAATACTTGATACAGTGTTTGCATGTGGACATGGGAGCTAATGTGCTTGTGATGCATTTCCTGCTTTAATGATAAAAAAAAGTATTACAGAAAAAAAGATGATCATAAGGAACCAGCATATGGCATTACTGTCTTGTTTGACAAGCACTGTGTTTTAATAGCTGATAGGTAGAAGTAATAACTAAATTTAGTTTGCATGACTGCAAATATCCTTTGGCATAGTGTTTACATGTGCATGTAGATGATATGTGCTTGGTTTGTAGCTTGTGTTTTTTTTAATAAGAAATGGTTTTGCTGATACTGGACATAATTTCCTATTGCTAAGACTAAAGTACAAACTGCCTACTGTAGCCATGAACTCTCCAGTGATATGCAAGTGCTACAGGCTGGCAAAAATAAAATCTGTTGCTTTGTTGTCTTTTCTCAGGGCACAGACATCCTCTGCCAGTCTTTGTCTAAAGCTAACTGACTGTCAGTCATAGTTAGAATTATATTGCTGGTGAACTCTTACTTTTTATCTGAATAATAAATGTAAAATTATATTTCAGGAACACTGCCTGTTTTTGAGATCAACCAGCTGGAAGCGCCATCCTTTCAATTTCTTGCACTCCATATACTCCACCTTGAAAGGGCATTTTCCAAGTCAACACCATTTCTGTGTTTCTTGTAAAAGAACAGTCTGATAAATAAATGCACCATGTTACTGCTGGTGTCCAGTGTGTTTAAGTTTATTCCCCAGAAAAAGAAGAATCCTTTGTGGGATTCTAAATACTTTGGCTGCAGATTTGCTTGTGTTAATAGCCAATTTATTAGCAAGCAATCAGTAGCAGACAGTTCTAAAATCTTTTTGTTGTAATTCCTCTTTCAAAGTTTTAGCAGTGGAAGCTGATGTCAGTAATACTATATCATCTGTGTGAAATGTGAGATTTTTTTTTGTAAGTCAAAAGTCTGGTTTTTAATGAACAACAAAAATAGAAGGAGTCCAAAGACTGAGTCTTGGGACACCTCTCCACCCCCCAATAAAATCCAGTCTTGAGACACATTAGCTCCTAAATCACCTATCAGAGAAATATAATGAAAATCACTGCACCTCTTCCTCAGAAAGACCACAAGCAAATCCTCCCCAATAACACTCATATGCACTGTTTCAAAAGACCTTTAAAGGCTGAGTAACATGGCTGCAGTAATAAGAACATTGACAATAAGGTCTTTCTCCCTATTACATGATCTGTTATAGATTACATGGCCATCACTGGACTGAAACCATCTTAAACCCATGTTATTGTGGGAAAAGATGCAGTATTTATATACATATTGAAACAGGTGTGTATAAAATATTCCTTCAAGAATTTTCTCAGAAGCACAACACAAACTGACCATCAGCCTGCAGTCAGTAACTACAGATTTTTTTTTTAAGTGGAATAATCTTTGTATGTTTATACTTAAAACTTTAAGTGACAATGTAAAAGACAGGCAGAAATGTAACTGGTTTGCTAAGACGAGGATATCCTAACCTCAGAAATTTTTATTTTCATTAGATCAAAGTACCTCATAATATATAAAACAAGGAGATGGGGAATTTACTCTTGGAAAGCTTATTCGTAAGTTGGGGAGGGTCCATAAATGTCAACAGTAAATTCAGATCAAGTACCACCATGTTATCTTTAGTAGATAGGTGGCTTTCATATTGCCAGTTTTATTGGTCTAATAATTTCTGATGCTTTGAAAGGTCACTTGAGTCTTGTTTTCAAAGGCTTCAGTGCTTATCCATTTCATCATTAAATTTTTTTAAGAGAAGGACTAAGCCATGACCATCTCTTGCTTGTGATCCTCTTAGTAATAACTGAAACTAGTCTCTCTTGGTAATAACTGGCAGCAGTCTCTCTTGGTAATAGGAGTAGCCCTCTGAGTAATAACTGGCAGCAGTCTCTCTTGGTAATAGGAGTAGCCCTCTAAGTAATAACTGGCAGCAGTCTCTCTTGGTAATAGGAGTAGCCCTCTGAGTAATAACTGGCAGCAGTCTCTCTTGGTAATAGGAGTAGCCCTCTAAGTAATAACTGGCAGCAGTCTCTCTTGGTAATAGGAGTAGCCCTCTGAGTAATAACTGGCAGCAGTCTCTCTTGGTAATAGGAGTAGCCCTCTAAGTAATAACTGGCAGCAGTCTCTCTTGGTAATAGGAGTAGCCCTCTAAGTAATAACTGGCAGCAGTCTCTCTTGGTAATACCTGGAGCAGTCTTTCTTGGTAAGAACTGCAGCAGTATCTCTTGCTAATAACTGGAGCAGTATCTCCTGGTAATAACTGGAAAAGACTCTTTTTTTAATAACTGGAGCAGTCTCTCTGGGAAATAACTGACAGCAATATCTCTTGGTAATAACTGGAAACAGTCTCTCTTGGCAATAAATGGAGCAGTCTCTCTTGGTAATAACTAGGAGCAGTCCCTCTGGGAAATAACTGGGAGCAGTCTCTCTTGGTAATAACTAGAGCCATCTCTCTTAGTAATAACTGGCAGTAGTCTCTCTTGGAAATAACCGGAGCTGTCTCTCTTGGTAATAACTAGGAGCAGTCTCTCTTGGTATTAACTGGAGCAGTCTCTCTTGGTAATAACTGGAGCCATCTCTCTTGGTAATAACTGGGAGCAGTCTCTCTTGGTATTAACTGGAGCAGTCTCTCTTGGTAATAACTGGAGCCATCTCTCTTGGTAATAACTGGAGCCATCTCTCTTGGTAATAACTAGGAGCAGTCTCTCTTGGTATTAACTGGAGCCATCTCTCTTGGTATTAACTGGAGCAGTCTCTCTTGGTAATAACTGGAGCCATCTCTCTTGGTAATAACTGGAGCTGTCTCTCTTGGTAATAACTGGGAGTAGTCTCTCTTGGTAATAACTGGGAGTAGTCTCTCTTGGTAATACAGTCTCTCTTGGTAATAACTGCCAGCAGTCTCTCTTTGTAATAACTGGAGCAGTATTGTTTGGTAATAACTGGAAGCAGTCTGTATTGGGGATAACCGGGAGCAGTATCTCTTCATAATAACTAGCAGCAGTCTCTCTTCATAATACAGTCTCTCTTGGTAAAAACTGGAGCAGTATCTCTTAGCAATAACTGGAGCAGTCCTTCTGGGCAATAACTGGGAGCAGTCTCTCTTGGTAACAACTGGAGCAGTACCTCTTGGTAATAACTGGGGGAGGTCTCTCTTGGTAATAACTAGGAGCAGTCTCTTTGGTAATACCTAGAGCAGTTTCTCTTAGCAATAACTGGGAGACATCTCTCTTGGTAATAACTGGAGCAGTTTCTTGCTAATAACTGGAGCAGTATCTCCTAGCAATAACTGGGAGCAGTCTCTCTTGGTAATACAGTCTCTCTTGGTAATAACTGGAAGCAGTCTCTCTCGGTAATAACTGGGAGCAGTCTCTCTTGGTAATAACTGGAGTAATAGTTCTTGGTAATAACTGGGAGAAGTCTGTCTTGGTAATACCTGGGAGCAGTCTCTCTTTATAATACAGTCTCTGTTGGTAATAACTGGGAGCAGTCTCTCTGTGTAAGAACTGGAGCAGTATCTCTTGGTAATAACTGGAGTAGTCCTTCTGGGTAATAACTGGGAACAGTCTCTCTTGGTAATAACTGGAGCTGTCCCTCTTGTTTATAACTGGCAGCAGTCTCTCTTGGTAATAACTGGGAGCAGTCCCTTTGGGTAATAACTGGGAGCAGTCTTTCTTGGTAATAACTGGGAGCAGTCTCTCTTGGTAATAACTGGGAGCAGTCCCTCTTGGTAATAACTGGGAGCAGTCTCTCTTGGTAATAACTGGGAGCAGTCCCTCTTGGTAATAACTGGGAGCAGTCTCTCTTGGTAATAACTGGGAGCAGTCCCTTTGGGTAATAACTGGGAGCAGTCCCTTTGGGTAATAACTGGGAGCAGTCCCTTTGGGTAATAACTGGAGCAGTCCCTTTGGATAATAACTGGGAGCAGTCTTTCTTGGTAATAACTGGGAGCAGTCTCTCTTGGTAATAACTGGGAGCAGTCCCTTTGGGTAATAACTGGGAGCAGTCCCTTTGGATAATAACTGGGAGCAGTCCCTTTGGGTAATAACTGGGAGCAGTCCCTTTGGATAATAACTGGGAGCAGTCCCTTTGGGTAATAACTGGGAGCAGTCCCTTTGGATAATAACTGGGAGCAGTCCCTTTGGGTAATAACTGGAGCAGTCCCTTTGGATAATAACTGGGAGCAGTCTTTCTTGGTAATAACTGGGAGCAGTCTCTCTTGGTAATAACTGGGAGCAGTCCCTTTGGGTAATAACTGGGAGCAGTCCCTTTGGATAATAACTGGGAGCAGTCTTTCTTGTTAATAACTGGGAGCAGTCCCTCTTGGTAATAACTGGGAGCAGTCTCTCTTGGTAATAACTGGGAGCAGTCCCTTTGGGTAATAACTGGGAGCAGTCCCTTTGGGTAATAACTGGAGCAGTCCCTTAGGATAATAACTGGGAGCAGTCCCTCTTGGTAATAACTGGGAGCAGTCTCTCTTGGTAATAACTGGGAGCAGTCCCTTTGGGTAATAACTGGGAGCAGTCCCTTTGGGTAATAACTGGAGCAGTCCCTTTGGATAATAACTGGGAGCAGTCCCTCTTGGTACCAACTGGGAGCAGTCTCTCTTGGTAATAACTATGAACAGTCCCTTTGGGTAATAAATGGGAGCAGTCTCTCTTGGTAATAACTGGAGCTATCCCTCTTGTTTATAACTGACAGCAGTCTCTCTTGGTAATAACTAGCAGCTGTCCCTCTGGGTAATAACTGGAGCAGTCTCTCTTGGTAATAACTGGGAGCAGTCTCTCTTGGTAATAACTGGAGCTGTCCCTCTTGGTAATAACTGGAGCAGTCCCTCTTGGTAATAACTGGCAGCAGTCTCTCTTGGTAATAACTGGGAGTAGTCCTTCTGGGTAATAACTGGGAACAGTCTCTCTTGGTAATAACTGGAGCTGTCCCTCTTGTTTATAACTGACAGCAGTCTCTCTTGGTAATAACTAGAGCTGTCCCTCTTGGTAATAACTGGAGCTGTCTCTGTTGGTAATAACTGGGAGCAGTCCCTCTTGGTAATAACTGGGAGCAGTCTCTGTCGGTAATAACTGGGAGCAGTCCCTCTTGGTAATAACTAGAGCTGTCCCTCTTGGTAATAACTGGAGCTGTCTCTGTTGGTAATAACTGGGAGCAGTCTCTCTTGGTAATAACTGGGAGCAGTCTCTGTTGGTAATAACTGGAGCAGTCCCTCTTGGTAATAACTGGGAGCAGTCTCTGTCGGTAATAACTGGGAGCAGTCCCTCTTGGTAATAACTAGAGCTGTCCCTCTTGGTAATAACTGGAGCTGTCTCTGTTGGTAATAACTGGGAGCAGTCTCTCTTGGTAATAACTGGGAGCAGTCTCTGTTGGTAATAACTGGGAGCAGTCCCTCTTGGTAATAACTGGGAGCAGTCTCTGTCGGTAATAACTGGGAGCAGTCCCTCTTGGTAATAACTAGAGCTGTCCCTCTTGGTAATAACTGGAGCTGTCTCTGTTGGTAATAACTGGGAGCAGTCTCTCTTGGTAATAACTGGGAGCAGTCTCTGTTGGTAATAACTGGAGCAGTCCCTCTTGGTAATAACTGGGAGCAGTCCCTGTTGGTAATAACTGGAGCAGTCCCTCTTGGTAATAACTGGAGCTGTCTCTGTTGGTAATAACTGGGAGCAGTCTCTCTTGGTAATAACTGGGAGCAGTCTCTCTTGGTAATAACTGGAGCAGTCCCTCTTGGTAATAACTGGAGCTGTCTCTGTTGGTAATAACTGGGGGCAGTCTCTCTTGGTAATAACTGGGAGCAGTCTCTGTTGGTAATAACTGGGAGCAGTCTCTCTTGGTAATAACTGGGAGCAGTCTCTGTCGGTAATAACTGGGAGCAGTCTCTCTTGGTAATAACTGGGAGCAGTCCCTCTTGGTAATAACTGGGAGCAGTCCCTCTCGGTAATAACTGTGAGCAGTCTCTCTTGGTAATAACTGAAGCAGTATCTCTTCAACTGGCAGTAGGAGATTATCACAGGTCCTCTGTATGGTAACTTAGGTTTGTAGATCTGGTTCTAATCAATGAAATATGGCTCGACTAGCAATGTAGTTTTTTTGCTTTTGGCCATTGTCCAAATCTGAACTATTGCAGGGTGCGCTTTCTTTGTTTTAAAAGACATATGGGTCATTGTCAGTAAATTGAAGTAGTTTATTCAGTTAAGTAGGTAGGTGGACCAGTGTTCTTGTTCAGAACAAGAACACTCATCTATCTACATACTTAACTGAATAAGCTACTTGAAACTTTAGCAAGGTATCTTTATTCCTCCCACATGGAGGGTATCAGAGATAGAGTCTCCTAGATCTGCTAACTAAACCGATTTTATCTAGACTAATCCTTTGTACTCTGTTTTTTGTTAGTCCTGTCACATTCTGGGTCAACTTCACTTGAGCCCTTTGGATTACCTCTGTTTCCTGTTTTTATACATAGGCTTCACTCTGTTTAAACTCACGTCTCTCTATGGATTTATAACTTCTGAATAAATGTAGGATAAGAGTAATGTCCATCAACAACTACACACCATATTACTTGGCTCTCTTGCAGTAATGATCTTAATGATAAAAATGTTGTGTACTTGCACAATGTAATAATTCAGTGGTAATTCACAAGTAATTCAGTCTGATACTGAACGTGTGTTCTGTAATACTTCTGCAAGTATATATATATATTGGTTCTGGCAGCTTGGAACACACAATCACTGCACAGATGTGTGCCACTGCATATTCACTGCACCTCTTCACATTTTTTTCTCTTTGTAGAAGGAAACTGTACATCAAGAAGTTGGTGTTCTTAGGCTGGTGGGATGCAGCCATTTCATTTTTTTTTTTTTGTCAAAGTAATAACATTTTTGACAAGTTTAATGCATTTAAGTTTATTGTTTTGGATAAACAAACTAACCGCCAAAAACCCAATAAACTCTCCGTATCCAGTCCAAAGAAAATAAATATAAAATTAAAAGCTGAAGGAAACGAAGCAAAACAGGAACAAATGTATATTATTCTAAATATAAAAGTTTATTGTTTTGCTAGATGATGGTATTTATTTACAGAATCACATCTCATGCTAGTGCAATGCTAGCCACTACATATTAAGTTCCTACTTAGCATGCATGATGCTGTAATGGGTGTTTAACAAGTATGTAAATGTTGGCTACTGGGTGTCTTTTAAAAAGCAGCTCAGTAAATATAAGGTTCTTCCACTGACATGCTGCCGGTTATATCTGTATTTTCCTTCTTCCACCATAAATCCATATTTTACAGTGTTGTTGCTACAAGGACAAGTTAGGCTGAGGCATAGCAGTCATAAAAAAATAAATTAAAAGATCATGGGCTTCCCAGCTGTAAAAGTATCTGACTGGTTAGAGTGTTCAGATAACCAGTGACAAATACAATCACAGTCATTTGTACAACAGATGAGAACTACTACACATTAAAAGGAAAACTATCCCAGCTTCAGCTGCAATACTAATAGAGTAACCTGCTTTTTGCAAATTATAGCCTTTGCACACATTCTACTGCTGGGTCTTTCTCAATTCTGGCCAAAGGATACAGACTACCACACTTTCATTCCATTCACTGGACATTCCCAGATAGACATGCCAACTTTTATGATTAAAAAAAATATCTTGGAGCCCATTTTCTGGTTGTGAACTTGTATGAAGTCTCAGAATGCTACACCCTGTTGCCAGTAGTTAGCAGTCTTATTTGTTGCAGCCTGGGCTTCTGTGAGTCATCAGGTGACATGCCTTGCTGGTGATTTCAGCCACTGTTTGTGCAGTTGCTCTAGTTTCTCCAGCTGTGCAGCACGCTTGCTGTGGTGCTGTCCTTTTTATGCAAGAAACTGACTTCTTTCTTGGTCTTCGATTAACATAACGGATATGTTTCTATAAAGGATACTCTTCTCGGTTGTAGTACAGACCACAGGGACACAGACAAAAGTTTATTAAATAAACACTTTTTTTATTTTCAACATTAGCATCTTGTTAATTATCATGACTTGATGCAGATAAGTATGCAGCAGAATGGTTTAGTGGGATGAGGCATGGAGATACAACACACAGGGTGATTGTACAAATATCTTGCTTACTTTTTTTCATTTCTTTATCTGTTCACTAGGTAAGCCCACTAGCCACACTAATTTAGAGCCACAGATTTGCAAATGGAATCTGGGATACTCAAACTCGGGAGTATATAATGAAGTTCGTTTGCAACTCATAGCTGTAACCATCTGTTTCAAACAGTCACACTTCCAGACAAATCCATCTCTGCCCCTCATTTCCCCAAAAAGGGAGAGGGGTACTTTTGTTAATATTAAGTATTCATCAGTGACTGGTTCGCAATCCATTATTTTGCCAGCAAGTATGAAATGCAGCCACAACCAGTTGTATACATGCATAAAGAAGTTCTTGGTGCTGAAAAGAATAAAGGCACTCTTTTTTCATGTGTGTTTCTGCTTTCTCCTATAGTTCAAGAGCTTTGGCTATAATAGTTTTGCTCGGTTTTATTTTAATCTTGTAAAACCAAATATCGTAATGCCTCATATTATCACAGTGAGCTTTTAAATGCAATTTTGCATAAGAAGAAAACGTTTTAGTCAAAGTTTTAAGGGTAAGCAATATACAATTGCTATATAGTGTAGTGTCTAGCCAGTAAGTACATAGAATTAATTATGCTATGTGAGCTACTAACAAGATTCACCCTGCAGTCCTGTGAAACCTGAAGGGCACTGTAGCTATATTCATCCTGTAAGTGCTCTTTGCAGTTTCCACAATGGCATATTAAGAGTACCTTGGGTCCTGGGCTGTTTTCATTTAGCCTGGGGCTTCCCAGCACACTTTTGTAGGAGCATGCATAAATCCATGTGTTCTTTTGGATTAATCTTCCTGGTTGTTCTAAATTATATTTCTTGTTTAATACAGCAGCAATTCTTTTAAATTTGACATTTTTAATATTTTTTCATGAAAGCAGTGAAACAAAATGTATTAACCAATAAAGAGAAAAGTACTTATTTGGACCATTTCAACCATAAAAGACCACTCAGACTGCTATCTTTATAATTCACCAATATCCATAAGCATTGATTATGAGCACTTGATTTATAGTGTGCACATTACATGTCTGATCATGATTAATCTGATTGTGATTCAAATAAGTCTGATCAGCCTCATATGCAAAGCCATAGAAAGACTTATTATGGAATTAATCAATAAGGACATAGGGAACCTCCATACACCAAACCTGTCTCAGCTTGGATTCATCAAGGGGAGGTCAACCTCGTGGACTTTTCTGAAAAGGTCACCAAAGCAATGGATGAAGGTAAAACAGTACACACCACATGTCTTAACCTGATCAAAGCTTTTAACACAATCCCCCACTCATTCATAGTAGAAAAATAAAATGGGAAAAACCTCAGTGTCACCCACTGGATTGCTAACTACCTCACAGATAGGATGCAGTTCAAAATAGGGGAAGCTACTTCCACAAAGACTCCAGTCACCAGCGGAATCCCCCAGGGTTCAATGCTAGTACCTTTCCTGTTTGGCATCTACTTCTCTGAAGTAAAAGTGGATACGACTGCAAGCTAAGAGCATTCAATGAATTGCCAAATGACTTAGTCATCCTGCAGAAAGGTTTGTCCCAAATAAATAACTTGTTAAAATCATGGACTGAAACTAAATGCCAAGAAGTGCATTTAGTTGACCCACTTGTTTGGGATTTGAGACCTTATGTAGATAATGATCTAACTTTCGACCAACATGTATCTATTGCTGTAAGAAAGTCCTTCTATACTGCATAGCTTAAAAGCAAAGGGATTATGTCTAGATCTAGGGATGCCACTTAATTCTATACTGCATAGCTTAAAAGCAAAGGGATTATGTCTAGATCTAGGGATGCCTCTTCCTATTTTACTCATCCCTTATTAGGTCAGTCATTGAGTATAATTCCCCCTTCAGCATGTATCTGTCCAAGACACATGCAACAGCTGGAATGCCAAAAGAGGTACCTTACTAGAAGGATATAAGGCTTAAGCAATATGTAATATATGGACTGACTCAAAGCTATGTCACTATACTTAGTATCCTACAGACTGATGACCTGTGTCTGGCATACAAGTCATCCTCTGACCCTATACTGATGGATCTACTGGACATCAGCAAGTCAAATGACATCAGAATTACTCAATCTAGGGATCTGAACCTCTTCTACAACATCAACAGAGAGGTTTTAATAGATAGGGAGGATATCATACCACCGGTCTGGAACAAACTCCCCATCCATGTAAAACAAAGCTCATCCCTTTCCATGTTCAAGTGCAACTTGGATCTATCGATTGGTAATAGAAAATTAACCCAAGACTGCCCCTGTACTACTAATGACAAAGCCAGCTAAATGCTTTAACCCATGAATATGGGTTCCCTCAGATTCTTTATGATATGATCCCAGTTATTCACACTAGGAGTAATATATAATTATCAATTGTGGGATGGGTAAAGCCAATTTAAGGATGTTGAGCACCAAAAGGAAAATCAGCTAGGCTTAAAACGTCACACAACAGTAGCTAATCTAACATTTACCTATGAACCTATAAAATGGCCACAGAAAAGTATTTTAATTTGCCTTACACAAATACACACTAGTCCTTCAAAGACAGACTAAGGCATTTTCAGCTTTATTAACTCTGGAGGGTCAGTCATTTTTATTCACAGACAACCCTCAAACCCAGTATTTATATATAAGGTGTTGACTGCATCCTTCTCAGAATTCTGTGTCAAAAAATAATAATGAATAAAGCAACATATTTCAAATTTATTTCACACAAACACAAAGCAGCCATAGTAAAGTATTCCAACTTAATTCATAAACCCATGCACACTAGTCCTGCAAATTCAGATTAAAGATAGTTTAAAAACAAAGATAAGAACATAAAGTACTTGCAGCCACAGATAGCTCCTCACCCCCACAGAAGTTACATCTACTTTGTTGACTGTGTACACCCCTTATTGTTGTGAAGAAATAAATTACACATACTTTATCAGTAGCTGTAAATGAACTACACGAAACCGTATAAAGATCACTAGTATCACACTATAAGATCCAGCAATGTATAGCAGTTTATATAGAAGTACATTTATGACGACAACATAAAAAATATTAACCACCTGATAACATATTAACAGTAGTCAGGGGCTTGGGGACATACATTGACAGTAACATCAATGTGCACAATCTCTAGAGAAGTAGAAGTCATCTGAATAATTCCACATTAAAGAGAAGTATTAGCAATGCAGACATTTCTATTGACAGACAACATTTCAGTGCTTCATCTATAAATGCAGTGTCTGTTGCTGTTGAAGAATAAATGCCTATGTTGCATTAAAGGCATTGGTATGCAAATGGTAGTGCCATAACACTTCCTAACTAGATAAGCAATATAATATAGAATGGCTTGCAAAGAAAAAAAACAAAACAGAGACAGATTCATAGCTAGCTAGTTAGTAGGCATACAGTCCAGGAGTCCATTAAGAAGCCTAGTCCAAATTTTGAATTACCCTGAAGCACCCTCTGGTTAATTAACTTGCTCAAAGTCACTCAGTATGTAAATGAAGGTAGAAAGAGTCAAACCCTGCACTCTTGATATAGGAAGCAGATCATCAACAAGTGAGATCTTCAGTCCTCTGCACTAACTGCCAGATGGAGTAACAACTTTTAACTAAATGCTGAAATCCTTTACAGTCTGATCTTGCAGAGAAGGCTGCATCACTGTAATATACAGCAAAGACTGTATAACGGATGCTAAAGATCAGACAATCCTGATCATCACTCCAAATAATGCAGATTATATAAAATGACAAATGTCAACCCCTTCATATTTGCTTGAGGCTATAAAGAAGGCAGTGTGGAAATATAATATTAAATTGCAACATGTTTATAATCCAGGTCTATTAATGAATGTATTCATTCTTTAGTGCAATGAATAAATCAGTACAATTAAAGACAATATAGCTGTGGCAGCAGTTTTAATTCAGCAATACACAGGTCATACAAAAAATGTAAAATATTAAATATTCCAGTGGCTGGGCTTCAAAGTACAAGTTTAATTCATGTGAGGGGCAAACCCAATACACCCACCATGCAGCCCATTACTTATTACAATCTACTCCAATATTTGCTAACCTTGAAGTAAATTAAAAACGTGGCGGTTTATAGCCCATTATAGTGAGGCTGTGGCTCATTGAAAAGCATCAGGACAAAATAAACGAAACCCATTCAGTCCATTTTTTAATGTTCACTTGGCTTATTTCCATTCACTAGACTGTTTATTTTCATGGAGTCTGCCCACAGACTACTGTCTCTTTTTGTTTATTTTGGCTCCTGTATATAAAGTGCTATATCTCCAAAGTGATTTGACACATTCTCATGAAATATTCAGGAAATTAAACAAATAATATTAGTTATACAATTATATGATCTAACAGAGCAGCTGCATCCTGAATTTTACTAAAAATTGTAAAGCATCATGCAATAATTTTAGAGCAAAAATATTTAAAAAGAATAAACATCTCTTTTGAAAAGAAAATAGTCACAACAATGTGACTTTACACTTATTACACTGAAGGAAATGGATAGTAATATTTTTATTTCAAACATAATGTTTTGCAGATGTTGTAGTTTGTCAGTCTTTAATGGTCATTTTGAGCATAACTGACCATACATATAAATGTCAACATTTCTAAGTAGCATTCTGATAGTCTTATAAATTTTTTTTTCAAAAAGCCCACCAGGACACTTAGCCTTGTGCACTACTTTAAATGAACTGGCAAGACTTAAGACAAAATGACACCAGCCTAATAAATGTATTTTGGATTGGCTGCAACATGTATAATGACAGAAAATCATTTTTTTCTGAAAAATAAACATTAGCTAAGTTCTGATGTCATACAAACATACAAAGGGCATAATGTATTTATATTTACTAAATGCATATAAATTTATAATGAAGAGAATTACAAAAAAATAGCAGTATAAATGTTATGTAGGTTATAAAGGCCTACTGGTTAATACCCACCAATTAAAGGAACTTGTGGAATCTGCATGTCCTCCCCACGGTCGAGTGGCATTCGAAAGACATGCGTAGAATGGGCGTGCCTTCGTTGAAGGTTGGGCATTGAGCTGGCACCTCTGCACTGTAAAAATCTACTGCCAATCATTAGAGGACCGCAGTTCCGCTGTGGTGACCCCTAACCAGGAAAAAGCCGAAAGAAGAACAACATCTCTGAAAGTTTTTGAAATCTTCTCACATATATCTCAGAAATGCCTCTCAGCTATAGGAAACACTTAGCTGTTGACTTCAGACAATATTATCCACCTATAGTGGGCTGGATTCTGTAAAGCTTGCAGAATCCAGTGCATTACACCAACATCAGCAAGAAACCTGTGGATAACATTGTAATATGCTGATGTACGACAGGAAACTCATAATAAGTCAGTACACAATGGAGTTCCACAGTTCCAATGGCACACTATGGAAATGTGCAAGCAATCTGTAATTATAAGAAATGGTTGTCTAATAAAGCTGTACAGTATCAAACAAATGGAAAGGTGATCACAAATCAAGAATCCGTACAGTTGTTTAGAAAAATAACAATATCTGTACAGTAATGTTATAGACAAATACGGAATGTTACTGACTCCATAGTGATAACCAAAAAATCAAACACACATATTAAAAATGCTAAGTATTGCAAAGTAATCCACATGGCAATCATAACATATTTGCAGGAGAACAAACAGAAACATCTTAGACAATCACGGATTTGATGCTGTCAATTTTCATTCTTCCTCAATGTATGGGTTTGGATCCATTATTCTAGCTTGTGGCCACCAACAAATTCTCAAGCTCCTGCCCTACCCATAATGCATCCCCCAAACATCCCCTAGATCTCGTTTGCCGCTTTAGAGTTCAGACTTCATCGCCTTCACCTGTCGAGTTTTCTATGAAAGATGTTATTTCTTCTTAATTTTCTTTATAACTTTAATGAATTGCTGTTTCTTCAATTTTAATCTGAAATCGAGTTTATCTATTGTAGAACAGAGTGTGTGTGTGCTGTATCTTTAAAAAGCATACAAAGGACTGAGCGTGCATATATAAATAGCAGGCACGTGCTATTCTCAGTGCTATTTTGAGAGTGCAGCCAGAGATTGAGCATGTATGAATGTAATAGCTAGTTTGTATTTAAGTTACCTAAGTTAAAGTTAATAAGTTTCAATTGTGATGTGTTTGTACATAATAAAGCTGCTTGAACAGAACCCACAAAGACTCGTCTATTACATCTGACTAGATGAGCAATATCTACTTTTCTCCTTTACTTCTAAGATAAACCTCCTTCCTTTTACTTTTTGAACTGTTTTATAACTATGAATGTAGGAAATCTGGAATGGGGCAACATCCCAAAGCTTGTTTGTCTTTTACCAGCTGTTTTTCTTTATTATTGTGACAGTTTATTTACAGCTTTATTTTTCCATTTTTTGGTGTCGGTGTTTTATTAATATTGCTGTTTCTTTTATACACAAGATTAATTGTAGTTCTTTAAATTCTATTGCTACAACCTTGGTTTATATTGTTTGGACTGCAGTTTTTATCACAAGTTTCTACGGACAGGTAAGAATACGCTGATGTTAAAGGCTTTATTGCCATCTTCTGTTTTCTGAAACCATTGTTAGGGGCTCAACCCCAATACAAAATGTAAAACACATGTCAAAATGTCTAGTTTCTCAGCTTTTCTAGTCCCTGCTTCTTCAGAACTGAAAAGAAAGAACAAAAACTGCATCCAAAGCTATGTCCGATCTGACCATCATCAAATCCAGCCACACAGTTCTTTAGAACATGAACAAAAGAAGAAAAAAATAATATTGAAAGGTTTGCTGCTGGCTACCTTTTTCTCAGAACATTGCTGGAGCTGGATGTTCAAGGACCCATCAAAGGTCCAGGTGTTCAAATTACCTGGCTTCATCTTCATTATAAACCAAAAAAAAAAAAAAAGAAGAGAGAGAATCTGAAAGAGTTTGGATCCAGCCACCTTAAATCCAACATCTCTAAGATCTCCTCTGGATCTTTACTCCTCAGGTTTGACTTTTATCACTGGATCCTTATTTTTTTTTCAAATCCAACAGACAGAATTTTTATCTTCAGACAATAATTACGAATCCAAAGTTCCCTAGGTTTCTTTTTGGGTCCTAAGTTCTCCTTGGATCCGACAGATCTGCTGTTACTTCCACATTAGCTCTTAAGCCTTAGGATCTGACAGACATAAGTCTTATTAAGGAGACATGGAATGATTTTGGATCCAAGCTCTCCAGATCCAAACCATTTTCAGCCTCCATCAAATCCTAAGCTTTCGGATCTGACAGAAGTTTGACTCTAAAGAAACTAGGAAGTTTTTCAAATCCAAAGCCTCTAGGATTCTCTTTGGATCCTAATTTCTCCTTGGATCCGATAGGTTTTGGTTTTTACTTTTATATCAGATCCTAAAGTCTTGGATTCAACAGACACAAGTCTTATTCCAGAGAATTTGAAAGATTTCACATGCAAGTTTTTCCGATCCAAAGCCTTTAGAACCTCCTTTGCACCCTAGGCATTTGGGTCCGACATAAGAATTTTAACTCCAGAGAGAAAAAGTAGAAAGATTTTGAATCAAACGCCCTAGTTCTTTTTTGGGCCCTAAGTTCTCCTCAGATCTTATAGGTTTCAAGGTTTCCTGTTACTTCTTCATTTGATCCTAAGCCTACAGATTTGATAGACAAATTTTATTCCACAAAATTTGAAAGATTTTGCATCCAAACTCTTGGGATGCAAAAACTTTTAGGACTTCCTTTGGATCCTAAGTCCTACTCGGATCCAACTGGCTCAGTTCCTGTGGTGATTAGCTCCTTTCCTTCCAATTTTCCCTTCCCGCTCAATTTTTTTTCAGGATGTGGATAAGATGATGTGAAATTTTCTGCGGCTCACATTCAGATGAGGAATGAGAATTCTGCTCTCTCATGGATTTGTGAGTGCATCTGCTAAGTCTAATTTGAACCCTTTTTCCTACCCAGCCAGTGGTACCCCCTGAGAGGTTTTGGAATTGGATAAAAGAAAGGTACTCTCATTCTCTCTTTAGATATACCTGATTGTTTCTTTTTAGATACCTTTGGGTCACAGTGAGTCTGGAACACCAGATCTAAGAGTTTTTTTGGTTCGTTCCTGACCTTTTACCTTCCTTCCTTGAAAGCTCTGGTTCTGAGTAACGGGGGGGGGGTCCATCCCTTCAATGTTTTTTCCCCAGTAATCAATCAGGATGTCAAGGTATGTGTTACAGGAAGTCTCAAAGTTGTTTACAAGACACATACGAAGATAGTTCAACCCAAGGCACAGGAGGGAGCGATAAAAGCTGAAACCCCCCAATGGCAGAGGACTCCCACAGTTCATAGGGTCTAGAGATATTTCTTCCGTTAGACCCTGCCAGCATTCCAGAAAGGAGACCTCAGTGCCCTCCTCTGCAGACAGTGAGGAATCTTTTCTCTCTCTGCATCAGGAAGCACGGCTAATCATAACAAAGGATGCTTACTTGCTGAGATTATATCATTCTGTTTTTCCCTTCCACCACCATTACCCAAGACGCAGCTTAGAGTCATATGAAAGTTTCCTCTGGCTCAATAGACTCTGTAACTACCTTGAGATTGCTCTAGTGCCTAAATAAAATAGTATGCTGGTAATCAATTTTAAGTCTCGGTGTGTTGAACAATTCTGTTTGGCACACTAAGTCCTAATTAGTCTTGGTTCAGTGCAATTTCCCCCTTCTGAGCAGGACGTTTGGATGAGATCGACTGACCTTCAGGATTAGTACTATCACATACAATAAACAGACTACCCAGGAAATGGTTACAATTTAGGCTGGGAGCCAATCATTACTAGCTTAGAGTCCAGCCTTTTGGCCTAACCACAGCCCCCAGGGTGTTCATCAAGGCTATCACAGTACTGGCATCTCACTTAACTTTGCAAGGATCCCTTGCATTTCCATTATGGGATGACAGGCTCGTTGCTGCTCTGACCAAGCTTTTACTGGTGCAAATTTGAGATTAAGTATGGTAGACTTGTCCACAATTTGGGTTATCGATCAATAACAAGTCACAATTCTAACCAATCTACACATTAGAGTTTATAGGAAGAACTTTTCAAGACTATGTCTATCCTAGCATCTCTACGCCTTTACACAGTACAAACAATAGCTCAGAAAATATTTGGTAGTACCATAATATCAGCAGGATTGATTCAGTAAGTTCTGGGGTCAATGTGATGGCAATAGTCCTACTTCTTTAACAAAATTAGATGCTTTGAACACAATAATAAGCTCTCTCTCAACCTGTGTTGATAAAGATAACAATAACTCAGTTAGGCAAAGGTTATCTTTCTGGGTGGATGCAGTCAAAACAACTGTGCTAGCCCATCATTTGTTCTTTCTCTGCCCAAGGCCACAGTCACCATGGATACCTCTCAGATTGGATGGAGTGGACACTTTCTGGGTAATACAGTCCAGGGCATTTGGTCCCCTGAGGAAGCCAACTTATATATACTGAAGGTGTGGCAATGGGAGATTTTCTTCCAGCCACTGTATAATTGTAGCCCATTTTCTGAGGAAGTTCTATGTGATAGCTGTCAACATGGTTAGGTCCATCTTATTTCCTCATGGCTTATGTCTCAGCAACAAAGTGACAGACATGTTTTGTTTGTTTGTTTGTTTATTCATTCACTTATCATAAAAACAATGGTTCATTCTGTGCCCAGGAGTACAGAGTTGAGGCAAATGAAATTGCATATTTAAGTGGAAGAAACAGTTTATGCAAACTAAACATGTACAACAACAAGGTGGAAGAAAATAAAACATGATGGGCACTTACAATGCATCTTAATAAAGATTACTTCAGAAAGCAGCCATGTTGAAGAGGAAGCCATCCTACTGTATCTTATTGACCTCGACTAAGATGGTTCCCCTTCCTTTGACCTCTTTTTTTTCTGTACTCTACTTTGATTTTAGATCTGTCTATAGAACTTCTGTCTCACCTGACAGGTATGATTAATCCGCACATCTCTAGCTTAAAACTGACTGCGTGGTTTTTCTCATTATATTTATAGCCAGGCAGCCTATGCTTTCTTTTTCACCAATCTGTTCCATTCTGTTATCTTCCCACAACAATTCTATAGAAGATTTTATTTTATCTTTGTTGAGTAGAACAGTATCAGGTAGAGCATTCCACAGTTCTGATACATTCTGTCATTGAATTTCTAGCCAGTGTATTTTAAGACTTTGCTGGTTATCAAATGTCTAACTTCTACCACAAACCTTCTCGAATTTCTATGTAGATTTTCAGAATTCTTTTCTGGCTTCCTCTAAACTTTACAAACAATTTTTTAATGTTTTTTTTCTACTTAGACCTCCTTACAAAGATCCCATATCATCATGGGATATACTGTTGGTACGCCGAACTTTGAAATAGTCTTCTTTTCAAACTACAGCCAGATGTAATCTAAAATTATTTACCTGGGACTCTGTCCTTTTAGTTGCATTTACTCCTATTGGATAATGTCAGAACTTCAAGCATTATATTGTAAGCCCCCATCTTGTTTTACCACATGGATAGGGACACTTCACATACACCAATGCTTCCTTCCTACTGAGGGCAGTATCAGAATCCAGCTTTAATCAAAAACATTATTTTTTTTCCCAGACTTTCCAAATAAAGGAGAGTATATGCTGCACTTACTAGATATTTATAGATCATGGCGTTAAAACCTGCACAGATCTGACAACTAAGGAAGACAGATCAATTCATGGCTTCCTTGACACATCACAAAATGGACAAATTGGTCACAAACATAAACTATAACCAAGCGTTTGACAGATTATATTTTGTTTGTCTCCACTAAATTTAATTTTCCCCTAACAAATTAATACAGGTTCTTTCAACTACACCTATGACCACTTCACTTCCACTATATTCCAGTCTAGACTATGCATGGATTCTACTTATGGGAAAACTACTTGGGCAGATCCTAATACCTTTACCATTCACTACAAATCAGTGCCGGTACTGAGAGAAAGAGAGACTGTTACCTCAACCATATGCAGGAATATCCTTTATTAAAATCCACACAGGAATTCAGATAGCTGGGGACTCTGTCCCATACATTGAGGAGAAATGAAAATTGACAACATCAGATAAAGAAGTTATGTACTTACCCGTCGTGCATCAGCAAGGTAAGTGAAATGATTAAATGATAGCTGTCATTACAACTGTGCATGAAACTTATAGTGCTGATGTATCATGCATTTTGGATCCATTTTGTCAGCACAAATGTTTTAACAAAACATCCACAACTAAATGACAATTTATTGTGTGTACCTAACACACAGGTTTGAAGGCGAATGTTTTATACAGAAGTGTAAGTGGTGTGACTATTGGTTATGATGCATAGTTTGGTACACTTGTATGTCTGGCTGTGTATTTTAATGACTGATCTGTTATGCCTTGCCTGCCTGCTCACAGAATGAATGGGAGCCTATGGTGACAGTGTTAACACCGCTGTTTGCAGACTGTGTGGTATGACCTTCAGTTCAACATTGTTAGTGCACCTTCCTCACAAAGATGTGTTTGTAAAAGCACTATTATAGCCTAGGCTGACTGTCACTTGTGCAGGTACCCCAAAGATAGCAACAGTTCATAATGAGCATGCCCTGCAGGTCAACATTGTTTTTTGTTTCTGTCTCCAACCCCTATTTTTTTTAGTTAAAAAATACTACTATAGCCTATGTTGGCTGTCACTTGAGTGGGTATCCATTTGATTACAGCAGTTGATAATCAGCAAATGTATTCCAAAAGATTTGTTTTGCAAGCCTGCTGATTCCTGATTGTTTCTGAAGAGAATGCATAGAGTTGTGTACATGCAATACTACGATTAACAGATATATTACATTCTGATCTTTCTACAGTTGTTTTGACTGAACATATCACATTGTTGATAGTGTTGCACTCATTATATTGATGTGTGTTCAGAGAAATATCATGCTGCCTGTCTCAGACGGTTGTCATATGGTGTGCCTATTGTCCAAAATAGTGTCCGATAACTTTCTCCTCATTTATACAATGGCATGTTGTGTCCGCTTACATACATCATTGACTACAGACACTAAAATATGTTTGTTGAACATTCATACATTTTTACAACGCTAATGACATGTGTGTGTGTGTGTGTGTGTGTGTGTGTGTGTGTGTGTGTGTGTGTGTGTGTGTGTGTGTGTGTGTGTGTGTGTGCGTGTGTGTGTGTGTGTGTCTAAGCATATGGAATTGTTCAGGAAAGAATACTGTTACCCTTTTTAGGTGTGTGACATATAGGGACATGGGTAACTCTGTCCATAATGGGCATGTCTCAGACCCTGTGTAAATTTTCATCCTTGTGATAGGCCCTTTGTTTTCTTTTCTGTTGTGTTTTACAATTAATTTTTACAGAGTATGGTACCCGAGGATATTTGACAATCCAAAGGAGATGATGTGCGTGTACGAGGATGCTGCCCAAATGATCAGAATAAGACAGTGACAATGATGGCAGTAATGATGAGGAGCCTGGACCTGTCCCTGCCCAAGACATCTTACCTGCACCCCAAAGGAGACATTGCCGTGACCACAATAGGGAAGGTTTCCTGGAGATGATCTGGGAAGTCATGACTGATGTGTTCCAAACAAAGATGAGGGACATGATGGGGACCTTCTTTGATGAGATGACACAGGCTATGTGAGATTCATTCAGGATAATAGCTCATGAGATCATTCTGGAGTTGGATCCACATCAGCCTGGTCCCTCCTGTTGGTAGGTATTGTCTGTGTGGTCTGTTTGTATTCTGCTGCCAATAAGGTGATTGACATTTAATTGATTGGACTGTATATGCACTCTTGTGCATGCATACTATGTATCTGTCATGCTTATGTGTTATCATCATGTGACATTTACTTTGGTGTCAATATGTGCATGATGCACATCAACACATTACAGTGCCCACACACATTCAACTGTCCATGCATTGTGATAGTTAACCTGTTGATAGTGCTGCAACAGGTAGGCTCTAAACAAGTGTCTTACTTTGATGACTGACAGCCAACATTTGTTGTCCAGAGTCCAACGCTAACAGTGTCATATGCCTTCGATGTCTGTTTTACCATATCAGATATGTGCAACATACAGACCTGTCATTCCATATGGTTTTGGATGACAGTTGTCATGATGTCCTACTTTCATTATGTGGTGTTATGTCATGATTTGGCATTACTGATGCCATGTGGGATCAGATACAGGTATATCTCGTCTGTGTGCAGTCCTCCTTATCTGACTGCATTGAACAGCAAGCTAATTTTAATCTTTACACAGTGTTACAGGTTATACTTTCCTTCACAGTACATTACAACATGTTTGTTGCATGTAGAATTTCCACACTCATGATGTAGTGACATTGGTGTACATCTTCCATAAATAGTTGTACACATTATGATTGTATGTGTTTGTGCACATAGTCAGATACATACTGACACAGAAATGTACATTTGACAAGTGAACATTCAGTGACATACTGCTGATGTTCACAGGGGTGTCGCCTGCTCCATAATGAGCAGTGTAGTTGACATACACGTTTCTTTATTTGACATTTGAATGACAGTATATGTGTATGTGATTGCAATTTTTAACTTACCTATGCATGTTGATGTGACATTATTGCACATTACTGTGTATGTGTGTTTTATACATGTCCAGTTTTGTGGACATTAGCAGTCCATCTGGCCATTTAACATACATTTTCCATTTGTTGAAATGTATGTCTGTGTGTCTTCTACAGCACCCTGTGTGTTTTACACATGCATTGTGTCAACTTAACATGTCCTGCTTTACAATGATGTGGCCACAGGTTGTCCACCTCCCTTCTACCCAAATATGTCCCTAGTATTTATTGTAAATATGTTTGCTTTTATCAAAACCACTGGGCCATTTATTAATTTAACACAGTGAATATGTGCCAAATGTATGACCATTGTACAATGCAGACATCTGCACACAAGCTGCTGGCTAATGCTTGCAATATGTCATTGTTTGCATTCTATATGTGTGTTAACCAGTGTAATTTTTTTCACATCTATGTGTACAACCTGCTTATATTCATTATTCTGTTCTGTTACATATGTTAACATATTATTACATGTCATTGGTGTATGTATGTCTATTGACTTTGATTTTATGTATATTATATTTATGCCACTGTCACACATGCACACACAGGTACACCTGTGTTTTGCCTTTGACATGGCATATGTGTGCAATATACACACATTCCATTACACATTTGTTTTGGTTGTGTTTACCTACTTGTGCTTGTAGCAGCATTTGTTGCTGTTCTGCTGTACTTCTGTTTGGCACTGTGCTTGGTTATTTGCCTTTTACATGCATGGTCGTAGCTTTGGTTCTGTCCTCTGGAGTTATGTACCATTGCTCGACCTGCATTTAATCATGTTTGATGTGGCTGAACTAACATCTGCACTGCTGACAGACTATTTGGATATCTATTTATTCATCCAGTTTGTACTGTGATTCTTATTTATTACCCTACAACACACATTTACCATTGATCTTACACATCCAGGTATAATTGCCACCCCAAAAAACTTTAAAGTTAAAAATTTAGCAGAATATTAAAACATAAAACAGAATATTCTAGTAAAATATTCTAATAGAAAGTAATACTTTATATAATAATAATATAAATATAATTTAGTAATAATATTCTGTTTTATGTTTTAATATTCTGCTAATTTTTTAACTTTTTTTGGGTTATTCTTTTAAGTTTTTTAAGCTGTTTCGTACATAATTGTTTAACTGGATAATTGATTCATTTTGGCAGTATATATGGCTGGGGGTTGTGTTTTGGAAATTTCTGATGAAACAATGACACTATTGCGAAAGCACTCACAATAAACTATCAGTTTGAATATTTCGAGTCTTTATTTTAACCTGCCTTATTTCTACACTAGATTTGCTACTTTTGCTGTTTCATTTCCTCTCTCCCTATGTTTACCTTTCCTTCCATTCTTTAAAAAATTGGGGCCTATTCCCACCAAAAAATATTACCCATGCCCCTCTGACTTTCCCTCAGATTTTCCATTTCAACACCCCTCTTATTTGTCCCTTTTCTTCACCCATAATCCACATTTTCTTCTCTCTCTCACTTTCCAGGAGTGTGTGTGTTACTTGTGTTCCCCACACAGGACCTGAACCCATTGTTAGCAATTGTTATCTATGGCAGTGTGTCCATGATTATCCTTCACCTTTAATTTTTTTATTAGGAAATTTACGGATTCTGTTGCAATCCATAAATCCAAGCAAATATTTTTTTAATACTATATGTATTATGTAGATATTCATATTGCCTTTGAGTTTAATGTAATGAGTGATGTGAATATATATATATATATATATATATATATATATATATATATATATATATATTAGAAATAACCTTGCAGCTTTGAAGCACATATTACTGTATCTCTTGGGCAAAAGTTTTCCGCCTATACAGCTTTGCTTTTTTCTTTTACTGTATTTCTTGGGTGTTTGGCTAGAGTGCTATATTGGGTGTTTTTTTTTTTTTGATACATATTATAAGTTAGTGGATGGCATATTGAAATATAAAGAAGTTATGTTAGCAGGCAGGCAAGGCGCAACAGATCAATCATTAAAATACACAGCCAGACATACAAGTGTACCAAACTATGCATCATAACCAATAGTCACACCACTTACACTTCTATATAAACATTCACCTTCAAACTTGCGTGCTAGGTACACACAACAAACTTTCATTTAAGTTGTGAATGTTTTGTTAAAACATTTCTGCTGACAAAATGGATCCAAAATACAGGCTACATTAACACTATAAGTTTCATACAAAGTTGTAATGACAGCTACCATTTGCTGATTTCACTTGTCTTGCTGATGCATGATGGGTATTCCTACATTCTAAACAATAGACATGTAATTTTGAAAACTACAGGCCCGAAAACAGTGGAATCTGCATCTCAGTTTGTAATATATGTAAAATATTCAGCATACCTCTCTCCCTCTGCTGCTCTTCAAGCCTGTGCATCCACTTGATGCCCATTTCTCTGTTCCAACTGCGGTTCTTGTCATCTAAAATTAAAAAAAAAGTGTTCCTTAAATAACAAGGATAAACATTCCACAACACACTTTGTAGACTTATTCTGAATAACTAAGGACAATACTTAACTGATATTGTAACATTCAGGTGTTGACATCGTTGAGCACAGATTGGAGGATATGAGATTCAAACCTACATCCAAACTTCAACCTTGAAACCTATCTGCCTACCTAACAAATCTTAACTGTAAAAGCATGATTTCCAGGCTGTGAAGAAGAGTTAATGCTATGACATCATCCTGATGGGGGATGGTATACTAAGAATGATCTTGGCTGAGGACTACAATCTATAAACATGTTGTACATGTAGCTAAACTGTTTTTAAATCACATTCACGTCAGCACGGTGTTCTGAAAAATTAATAGTAATTGAGATAAACCATTCCTCAGACAGTTTGTCAGTGCCATGTAACATAAAGCTTCTGTGAACAGAATCATACCTGTTGCTGTACATTATGGACACAAAAGGGTACATGTGAGGACCATTACTCCTTGATAAATTGTACGTCACTAGTTAAATACATACATCTTCCCTGCCCTTCATTTTAACTGTTAGTGTGCCCATCACAATCCCTCAAACCTTATAGGCTGATTCTTTTCTACTATTGACTTCAGTATTTCATGACAAGACAGTCCTTCACAGCATTTTACAAAGTATACTATATTAACCTAAAAATTGCTCAGACATATAACAGAATTTATCAAGATGCACTGCCCCCACTGTTAAATGGCTGATGTTAATGGAATGTTACAGATTACGGATGTAGCAGGAGGAATCTGACGAATACTTGAGTTATTTGCAGCAATGCTCAAAATACACAGCTACGGAAATTATGTAGTTAGATGTTCTAAAACATTTGAATGTTTTCAAAGGACATGGTTAAGGTTACTATTCAATTATTAAGTAAAATATCAACATGGGTATCAAACCCAGAGTCAAGACGGCAGTATGTACAAAGTCCACTGAATTATATCCATGAGGTAATACCTACAGCAGCTAAAAAGTTGTTATATGTATTTATTTATTTTTTATTTATTTGTTTAACATTTGTTTGCCAGGAAAGTCTGACTTGGAACAAAGCCAATTTTCAGAGGAGGCCTGAGGAGAAATGCTCTAGATGCATGTCTTTATAAAAAAATTATATGATATAAATGAGTCAAATAAATATCTGTAAAATCTGTATGAATACTAAGGAATACATAGGATATTGGTACGTACAGTACAGATCTAAGGGCTGTCTCCATACCTCGTCGACCCTCCTTTGAAGCTTGGTTGCATCCTTGCGATGCAGGTCATCATAGTGGTGATGAACCTGCACTCCAGTACTGTAGATCCCTGTCCTCCATCAATGTTCCCCTCGCGATCTGGTTCCACACATCAATCATAGCAAAGTTCCTGGGCCTAACTCTCATCTTCTGCTCCAATCCATTGTATATCGTCAACGTCTGTGTCATCTCCTCATCATTCCAGTGGGGTTCATGGACATGTCGCAGCCGCCTAAAAGTCACCATCAAGATTTTCAATCAGTGGATATCTGAAAAACAGAAAAACACAAAAATGCTCTCTGAAGTATAAACACATACATCTGGAGCATTTTTCCCAGGGGCACCGCTGAAAATTGGCTTTTTCCAAGTTGGACTTTACCGGTTAACCAATGTTAAATAAATAAAATAAATACAAATAAAAAGTACCACTCATTTTGCAGTTAGCAATGGTCTGATCATTAAATGTATCAAAATCAATATTTGAAAATGATGCTGATGTCATGTACTAAGATTATTGGAAAATAATGGGCACGTGCCACACATAGTACCATTTACTGATACCTATTGGGTGTTTATGCGGTACAACTGGGTCTTTCGGCACATAACAGCAATTTATGTGGATGTGCATGAATGGGATTCAAACAACTTGAATTTTAATTCAACTCATTAATTATGTATAGCACAAATGGTACTTAAAGCTGTGTGCACACACGATGCACTTTGATTCTGTGAGTCTGAGTGAGCAACTAGTGGTATTCTTATAGTGAAATTAGTACATCTGTTAAAGTTAATCTTTTCAAAAGTTACATGTTTAAAGTCATATATAATCAAAATGTTAATTTTAACAGAAGTTGTTAAAAGCTCCTGGAGCCATGTTTTCTAGAAATGTATATATACAGATGTTGTTCTTCTAAATATTTTTGTTCAATCCCATACTGTTAATTCCTTGCACTCTGGGGTCTAACTACAGAAAGTTACGGATTACTACAGTATCCGTGTCTAATATGTAATGCTGATATTACATATATGGGATTTACCCATCATGTGGGGTTCTGCCGGGTGCTCCAGTTTCTCCCACATTCCAAATGTATTTGGAGCCTTCTCCCCAGGCCTCCACAGAAAATGTCCCAGTCAGACTTTCCCAGTAAACAAATATTAAATAAATAAATAAACAAATAAATCATAATTCCTAAAACAGTGTTAAAACATGTGCTGCTGTTCTTACAGATATGTGCTGCTACTGTTACAGATATTTCTTCAATGATTCTTCTTAACAAAGGTGTTATCACTACTGTCTTAATTTACTATGGATCTGTACTACCTACGGATCCTAGGGTATTCCGACGCTTTCCATAAGTTGTTTAATTGTTACGTGATGTAGTATTTTAATGTGAAATGCAAGCAGACTGTGTTGACATGATACTGTTGTCTTTGGACCTCCCTTCAACATATATGTAATGTCAGGGGTTTAATTCCAGTCACAAACTGTACAGGTATTACAAGTTATGTTGATTTTACAAATGTTGAATGAAGCCATTGCTGATTCTTTTCACATGCCATGTTAGTATTTCTCACAGACAGTAGTATACAGATGTTTGCATTGCACAGGACTGCATAATGTTTTTTTTTTTTATACATATGCTGTTCACAGAAACAAATGCATAAATGTGCTCAGTCATGAATATTAGCATGTGCAAATCAATGTTTTTTGGATAACCAACCATTCTAGTGGTGACAACTTTTCCCCCAGGAAAATGACATCATAATTGATGCTCTTTGACAACATGGAAGGAGACTCCTAGACCATTCAGGGGATACTGTTTGAAGAAATGAAATCTGGAGTGACTTCACCAATATGATCAATGCAGTTGGAGACCACAACTGATTTGTGAGGCCTGTAGATGTCGCTGCTTGGACATGATTCTGCATGCAGCCAACAGAGTGACACGTTAGGAGAGACTGATGGATGCCACTGGTGGTGGACCACTACAGGTCCCCCTGATAACATCACATTTTCTGCCATCACTGCATACAGCAAGAGTGGAGCAGTAAATCCCTGGTGGTGGGATTGAAGTTAAGGCTCCAGGATGGTCATGTATGTATCCATGTTCAGTACAGGGATGAGTATTTTTACACTCACTGCATATTGCTTCAGCATGCATATTCCTATATTCCTGTGTTTAATTTACACAGCAGAGTTAAGCTATCAACACACTTCGGCACAGTGTAAGAATGATGAACGTACATATAATTACATGTACTGGTAGATCTGAGTTAAAGACAGACCAGTGCATGCTACAGTTGTTATGCGTATTCCATTAACATTCACAGGTCCATTTACTTCGGGCCTTCAGCAGGAAACAGCAGCTGAGTGTCTCTATATTGTTACTGTGCACAATACCTTGTTAGTGCCCACACCCCACTTAATGGCACTGTTGCTATACTGTTGTTTCCCTAACACTGAACACTATAGGTACATCCAGTGGATGGGCAAACCATGTGTCATCAAGTCAGAAAGACCAGGTATGTTACAGTGTCATTGTCAGAGCTTTCAACTCTATTTAGCACACATGATAACTGACATCTTTGTCAATCTTTGTCAATACAGGCCCTTCTGGTGTACAGTTGCAACATCCATCACATCAGTATATGCAGCCCATATTAATGTGTTGTATATGTGATGTTGTCAGCATTAGTTTTGATAACTACATGACAGTGCTGTATTTCCCTTTACTTCCCACCACAGGATCCATAGTATAAACCACAACCTCTACACAGGAGGAGTCCTCAAGTGAACATACAAGTGGTATGTGTATGTCACACATTATGCATGTTTTAACTGTGTTCATCTGGTAAATGTTGAGAATGATGTGATCTGAATGTCTTTTTTTTCCTTACACTATTTGAAGTTTAGCACAGTGGAACAACAACAACATCCCATGAGTGTTTGCCAGGTGTGTTATATCTTTATGCATTACATATGTCATGTATGTCAGTCACGATAATAGATTGTATAGTTATGGTATGTACATTCTGTGAAATATACATACAGTAGACTGCAAGTGAAGTCAGTAGTTTTTGTAACATTGAAATATATATATATATATATATATATATATATATATATATGACAATTGTCTTTTATATTCATTATGTGCTGTAGGCACGTTGCCCTGATCTATGTTTTTGTATATTATAGCACATCAACTGTCTTTATCATCCAGCAGTCCATCCAGCAATCATTATGTTGCTCACAATGTGTCTCAGCCTGGTAGTATGGCCCCTGGCCCAGAGGACCTTGATTTGTTTGGAGAGTCCATCCATGAGGATGACAATGATGTTGCACCAGATGTATCCTCAGATGTGGAGGTCCACTTGTAGATGCATTCAGAGGAGGATGACACAGTGGATGCTGAAGAGGGTGAGGCTGTTGGTCAACACACCACAGTTGCTGCTGGTGGATCCACACAACAACCAGACACAGGACATTACTGTAGATGTCGGTGAGCAGGTGTTGTACATGACCAGGTGTCAGAGGGTGTCCGCTTCCTGCTGCAGGCAAATGAACAGCATTGCTCTGACATCCATGCACTTGCCCATGCCACAGACCATGTGACACACCAGCTACATGTCATGCATGAAGGACAGGAGTGCAGACACAATGAGATTATGGCTACATTGGCTGCTCAGAATAGAGTTTGCTAGTTGGGGCATGGTCTGTTGAAACCCTGGCCTCTCCAGTACTGCAGTAGTGTCATACTACAAGCAGGATTTTGCATTCCATGACTATGCACAGCAGACTGCAACCTGTGAGGGGCAGGCTGCCTATCTGCAAAACCACCATTGCCCATCAGGAATCCCTGTCCATGATCCAGCCTGCACAGATGTCAACTGCTGGCACATCTACTGAGGTCCCAAAAATCACAAGCCCTTCACTTCACTTCACAGTCATGCTCCTTCCGTGTTGTACAACCATCCATCTCCACTGTGGAGCAACCAGGGCAGGATGTGACAGTACATGGTCATGGCAGGGCAGACTGCGGTGTCAGTGAGGTTGACCAAGACTGTGTTACAGTGTGTCCAACAGTGTAGTACACATAGCTGACTCATATTATTTCAATACCACTGTGCTTTGATATGTGTTTCTGAAATAAAACTGTCTGCATGATGTCGTGCATGATTTCTCTTTTTTCATGTTATGGTATTGTACATATATGTAAGTATAGTACTGATGTATGTATCTTATTGTTTACCACACAGTGATAAAATTAACTGAGTGTGTGTGCATACCTGTGCTAGTTGTGGCCTGAGTTGATTTTTTCTGACACATTTTCATATGTTCATGTTGGAATAAGTTATGCTCATGTTATATGTGATGCTCAGTGTATACAGCTAGTGGGTACTTGCCATTAGATGCCATGCTGCTGTGGTGGGGCAACACCTGAACATTAATGTTCAGTCTGTGTACTCATGTACATGTGGCTTGTTATGACTGAAATGTCTGGATCAGATGCTGCCATGTAGCCTGGACCTGCACTTGTGGTCGAACTCTACATTGCCTACGCCTGTGACTTCTTTCCCCTATGTCCTCATTACTTCTCCTCCACTACGTGTGGGATGTCCTGTTCAGACATTTGTTGCTCTTGGGGTAGTTCACCCACACCTGGAGCTGGAAGATCACCATGTGCTCGGGTTAGCATGTTGTGCAGCATGGCACACACCATTATCATCTGTGCTGTCTTCTCAGGTGTATATTGCAGTGCATCCCCGGATGTGTCCAGCCATCTGAACCTAGATTTCAATACACCAAACACACACTCTATGGTGTTTCTGGTGGTTGCATGTGTTTTATTGTAGGCCTCCTGTGCAGGGTTGGATGGTTCATGGTACATGGTCATTAGCCATGGCTCAAGGGGATAACTACAGTCACCTGTTGTGTGGAGTAAAAATACTTTCATTTCGAATTAATATTATTGAGGTGGGCTCCGTAACTTCCATTCTAGCTGTGTTCCTGTACTTACCCGGATGCAATCCCTCAGGAATTTCAACTTGCTCAAATGCAGCTCTGAATCCACTTTCCCTCCAAATGGCAGCATCATGGACACTTCCAGGGTGTGTTGCCATGATGTTTGTTATGTTGCCATCTGCTGTACACACAAACTGGCAGTTGATGGATGGCCAGCCCTTTCTGTTTATGTATCAGTCTGCTTCTGGATGTACTGGTGCCCTGATAGGTATGTATGTGCAGTCTATTGCACAGAGTACATGGGAGGAAGTTTGTGATGTTGTCAAACTGGTGCATTACATTTCTCCACTCCATGGGTGAGGATGGGAAATGTATGTTGTCATCTACCATGCTGCACATTGCTTCTAGGAATTTTGCCAGGATATGACTGGCAGCTGACTGTGGTACTCTCACAGCATCCCCCATGTGTCTCTGGAATGTCCCTGATGCTACTACACCCAGAGTAAGACACACTTTAGTTTCAAGGGGGGAAGTTCCTCACAGTGTTTGTACAGACATGTGCGGGGCACACATATTACAGACAGCCTGCACCATTTGTCTGCCTAGATGGTGTCTGCCAATTATTTCCTGCTCTGACAACTGGTTTAGTTGCAGCCTTTCTCTGACTCTAGCTGGTTGCCTTCTAGGACGCATGGCCACATCCTAATTTATGTTATGCATCACTGCTACCTGTTGCAGCATATTAACTGCAGGTTGCATTGTAATATGTTTTTTTTTTCAGTTTTGGTATGGATTTTTCTGTAATCCATAGTATTCGCATGAATTCCTTGCGGTCTATAATGTATGCACTGAGGATTTCAGAAAAAGAGTGGGCATGGCTGTTTGTCACATTTGAGTTGCTTTGTATGCACACAATGTGTTTTAGAATCACACTGGTGTGCATGGAATCCCTAATTATCCTATGCTGAATACTTAAGTAGTCGGTCCGCGTATCTTCTGGAATCAAATCCATAGCAGGCGCACTGAAGTCTTCTTTCAGTGTGATATGCTGTCCACAAATAGTTTCTGTGAACTTTATGGAATCCAGCTCATTGTCATAATTATTATAAATCAAGTGACAGAAAATGTCTCTTTCTTCTGGAAAGATATTCAAAAGTGTTACTTTTGATGTAAAATCAACTCACTTCAGATATATTCTCTGTATGTATTGCATTCACTACTTTAAATAAAAGTCACATACTCAACCTTAATGGAAAAAAAGAGTATAGGACAACATGCCAGGCTATAAAAATGAAATGATTGTAGAATCCTGCAAATTGGTATTTATGTATAACTGACCTTATTCAACCCCCCAATTTGACAGTGTTTAGTAAAATGCTCAGTTCATTATATAAGGACACTCTGATACAAATACACCTTAAATTGTACTTCCGCCTTTACTTACTTAGTTAAATGCAGGTAAGTGCTGAAGTTGTTATGGTAATATTGCCACAGTCAGTACAGACAGGTTTGGAGGTGGCATCATTTCACTTTACAGAAAAGACCCTCGTTAAAGAGAAATACATGTAGTTTTACACTTAATATAATTTCAACTCATTAAATATAAACTCTAGACTGCTACTGCATTTCTAACCATGAAAAAGTCAAATACCCACTCGTAATAGAAACAAATGTAATATGACATGCCAGAATAGGACTGTGAAATGTCTGTTTGTTTGTGTCTTTCAGCTTTTTCCCGGTTAGGGGTCGCCACAGCAGAACTCCGGTCCGGTAATGATTGGCAGTAGATTTTGACGTGCTGGCTTGCCGGGCCTAATGCACAACCTTCAACGAAGGAACGCCCATTTACGCATGTCACCACACAGAAGACGCTCTAACTGAGAATCGAACGGGCAATGTCTAACTGTGAGGCGACAACGCTACCGCAGCACTACCACCGCGGTACTAAAAACCTAAATTGGTATAAATGTATAACAAACCACATCAATCCTTCTTTGTCAGTTATTAGTAAATCTATCATAAAATAATATTTGGACATTGGTAAAAAGCTTTTAAGTTTGCTATTCTTCCTTGAAGAACTTAAAACAGCTCAATGCAGAAGTTGTCCCAGTCATATTGCAATGATCAGTAGAGGATATTTTGGTCTTTCCAGTGATAGAAAAGGATATTATTTTAGAGAACTATATGATTTGTTTTTCCTTCTGATGCAAAGGCAATATACAGTTCTGTTTTGGACAAGTATTGCATTATTGATCCTGATTAAAATTATAATATGAACAGTGGAAACGGAGTATAATGCAATATACTAGATTATATGTAGAATAATACCGCTAACACTCCTAAAGTATCCTCCAGCAAATAGGTAGAGCAAAACGTTACAATGAATGAAACTGTGAGGACACACCACGAGAAGTCCAATGAAGAAAAAGTCTTACTTTATTCCAACGAAAACATAAAATAAAAACAAGGATGAGCGCTTTCGCGTGCACCATGCACGCTTCATCAGATCTATTTAAAATGTGTTGGTCTTCTCTTTATATAGTATGCATTAATCATTAAAATAACTTAATCAGCAAACAGATGTCTAATAGAGGGTGTTACCACCAATTAAATTTTAAAGTGTCCCAATGCATCTATCAAATTTATCTTCTTCTCATTGAAATCGTAACAAATTTCATATACATGGATCAATTAGGAACATTTAAAAAACATCTAAAAAACATTTAAAAAGCAGCATGTCTATAACCGTCATTTCAATTTGAAGAATAAATAGACCATGCAGCCTAGCTAACAGTCTCAATTTTAGTTGATCACAAAAATCAGCGTGATGTTAAATTGACAGCAGCATTTGCAAGTATTTGCATTACATTATATCATGCTTGCTGCTAGCGCTATGAAAATAGCATAACAAAATTGTTGCAAGCAATTACTAAGTATATATACATCGTGCAATGTCCATGTGCAACATTGTTATCTTACTACTAAAATATGCGATGTGTCAGTTATCAATTAAAAACAGTCTGTCTATATTCAGTAATCCTAACATCTTGTAACACATATAGGTTATACAATATATCGGACAATCCGAATTTGTTCATAATATAAATGCAGATCTATACTGTATTTAGTCTATATGGCAATTTCAGTTAGTTACTGCACGAAACATCGTGCTTAGTGATGTTACTATAGAAAATATCGTGACTAAATGGATGCATCCTCTAATATATATAAATAATGTATAATAATTGGTAACGAAGACTTACAGAAACTTACAAAAATGAAACATTATAAACCTAGTGACTGAGGTTCAATGGAACATCTTTACCTAATGTACTATAACTCAAGTCAGCATCACCAACCTGAATATATTTTTGAAACATATAGAAATCTTATTTCATCAGTTAAATTTAAGCATCATATTATTGTAACCAATTTATAGCTTATTAACTCTTAAATTATCCAAATATTAAATATTAAATATATTAAATATATAATCATCAATCGAAGCAGCATCTCTATGAAAACCATTCAAAATATAGCTATAAAGGAATAAAGGCATATCGAAAATGAAATGTGCATAAAAAATGTATATAAAGCAATTATATAAAAAAATCAATTAGACAAAAAATTTTTATATAAATTAATAAATCAATTAATTAACATATTAATTCAGTTTATCAGTATGCCTAAAACAGAGCCAAAAGATGAGATGAGAAACCAAAATGCAATAGTGTACTCCAATGTTTAATACCCGCTTTCGTCACAAGACTTCCTCAGAATGCAACAAATCACCTCCAACAAAACATTTAAATACTGATGCTAATTACATACAAATTACTAATTAATCAATAAACCTAAACAATTAAATTATAAAAATACTATATAATTAAGTAAGCAATAACAAAGTATTACAGTCTTTATCAACATGTAATTTCCTGTATTTTAAAAAACATTTCACATTAATGGTGTCGTTTAATCCTGGAAATTTGTCAGAATTAAGTTTAATTTGCCAAATAGTTTCACGTTGTTCTAAAAAATTTTTAAAATCACCTGCCCTTAAATCAGAATGCACAATATCCAAAATAGAAAATAAAAATTTTTTGAAATTATTGCAAACAACTGAATGTTTAAAAAGAGCATTGTTTTCATCCCTTGTTTTAATGCTGTATAAATGCTCTCTAATTCTAGTTTTAAGGCATCTGGTCATCATGCCAATGTAGAATGCTGAACATCCAGAACATTGGCTAATATAGACAACCCCCTTTGAGTTGCAATCAACATAACCAGGAACCTTAAATGTCTTGTCTATAGTTTCAATTTTAATGTAAGGTCCCTCAGAAATAAACCTGCATGTGTTGCAACCATGGCAGCAATGCATTCCAGTTTTATTAGTGTGCGTATTCAGTTGAACTTGAGTGTTAAATTCTAAAATTTTCTTTAAATTGTTGTGATTCCTAAAAACAAACAACGGTCGATCACCCACTATCTTTCGTATGTCGTTATTCCCATTTATTATCCTTCAATTATTGATTATAATTTGCTTAATCTGTCCACCATCGGAACTAATGTCCAAACAGCACATGACATGTGGATTAATGTCGTTTCTCGTGTTTGAATCCCTACCAACACTGGTTGGTAATGCAGGATAGTCTAGTAAAGCTTTAAAAGAAGTAGTGCGTCTAGTCAAAATCTCATCTTTTGTCTGTGTCAATTCAACAATGTTGTATCCCCTCTGTCCAAATAAGGAAATAATAGTATCAAATTCTTCAAACAGGTCACTACATTTTGACGTCATTCGACTAGCCCGTATAAATTGACCACGGGGGATGTTCTTAACAACATGCCTAGGATGATTACTTAAATAATGCAAGTAACCATTGGTAAATGTCTCTTTACGAAAAACCCTGCTATGAAACCTGTGGTCTTTTTCATCCCAATATAGTAATACATCCAAAAAATTAACCTGCAGTCCTACACTTCCCTTTGTAAATCTCAAAAAATCAGAAGATGTATTGATATCAAAAATCAGACTGTCAACTGTAGAGGAGTCACCCTCAATAACAAATAATAAGTCATCAATAAAACGACAATAAAACTTAATATTAAATTTCCTGTTCAGGGTTGGCATAACTTCAAATTCCCACCAAGCCATGACTACATTGGCAAAAGCTGGAGCAGCCGATGACCCCATGGCCACCCCTTTCTTTTGTCTATAATACTTCTTTCCTTTGTTTGGTTTTCTTTATCAGTATGCCTTACTATTTAGTAAGGCATCAAATAAATAAGATGTATGCCTTATATATGGTTGTATTATAAGTTCCAAATCTATGACAGAATTTTAGAAAAAGTTCATGTCAAAAAACAGCCCTACCCTTAAATATTTTGTACCTAAAAAATCTATTGCAATACATAAAATATACTTCATAACTTAATCTGATATAGACATTTATTTTAGTAATACATGAAATTTAAGATATGTATTAAAAACTATAATCAAACTGGAGTATTGATATGCTGGAATAATATAATTCTTATATAAATAATATAATATAAATAATATGTTTACTAAATAACCTATAAAATATGGCTTCAATTATATAAACCCTAATCTACTTGATGTGATAACAATAAAAATTATCTGATGACAACGCTATATTTAAAAGATCATAATTTGTATGCATACACAACATATCATTCCTATGATGAAGCTTCATCTTTGTTCCAGAATAGGTTTCAAAGAAATATAGTTATTAATACCTGGTTCTTTATGTGCACCAAATCTAAAAATCCAATCTAATTCCAATTTTGCTAAATAATTGTTATTGTCTCCCATCCTTGGGTTCATTTTAACCATTTGTAAGACCCTAAACTTAAACTCATGTGTGGGATTCAGATTAATGTGTCTGGCCAGGGCATTTAATTAATTTCTCTTACGAATATCGTAGATGTGATTGTATATACGTTCCTTGAGTTTCCTTTTTGTGAGCCCAATATAGAAGGCTTCACAGGCTGTGCAATTAGCCATATAAATCAAATTCATAGTATTACAATCAGTGTACCCTCTAGGTTTGAATTCAAAAAAACCATCTGGATGTTGGTAATGTTGTGAAGTTGTTATATATTTGCACGTTACATTTCATGCAAGGAAACGTGCCACATACTAGATGCCTCCTATCTGGTCTTGTGATTATATTATTGGAACCTATAGAGAAAATAGCTTTTAAATTGTCACATGTCCGAAATATAAAGGAAGGTTTATTACCGACCAAAATTCGTATGTCCTCTGCCATAGTCAATACATCCCAGTGCTTAGTTATTATTTTTCTGATGTCAGCATTGTCATTAGTATACTTCATCATGTAGCTAATCCTGTTGCTATTATGCCTCCATCCATTATATTTATTATTGATTGACTGTTGTCTATCTACTGCAACATCATCTAAAATCGACCTATTGATATCTGTTCCTGTTAATGGAAAGATAGTATCATTTCTTATTTCCTTCACTAGTATTGGACGATACCCTCTCTCAAGAAAAGTTGTTCCATAATATCTGCTTCTTCCTTTAATATGGATGGATCCTTGCATATTCTTGTTAATCTAGAGAATTGACCCCTTACTACCCCTGCAAATACATGTCTTGGGTGCATGCTGCTATAATCAACCATAGTGTTCTTCCAACATCTTTTTTCTATAAAGTTATATATATAGTTATAAAGCAATATACAAGATTGTGACAGTGAAATGACTGTATATGCCTGTGTAAAAGAGGTAATATCTCAGTCTCTCTAACTTTCGACTTTCAGAGAATTATACACAAACACGCAGGTACTGATTGCATATATGATTGGTATTCTGTACACTGACACACAGGCATAGAATCACCTAAAATTGCTATTCTTCCCTTAAGGATGTAGAAGCTGATCAGCATTGAATTTGGTTAGGCCATTTTGCCCTGGTTCGTGTATGAATGTTTAGTAATTACATTTTTCAAGTGATACAAAATATCACTTTTTGGGAAATACATATGTACATTTGTAGTGTCAACTCAGTACAGATATGTATTGAGCCTATACTGCATTGTGTACTCCAAAGCAAAGTCATTACAGAAACTGAACAAAATGTAGCTAGGCAGTCTATCAAAGTCTAATGTCCATGTAGGTGTATCATTAGATGTCTATTAATATAGAGTTATATCACTAAAATAGTCAGACATTTTCTAATAAAATTGTTTGGCAACAAATCTACATATTTAGATCGAATGTTGTCAATTTTCGTCCATTTCAAACGTATGGGCCCTCAGATTTGAATGGATCCCAAACTGGGCACCAACTTCAAATTTCATTGGATCTAGAGCTCTACCCACAATTCCCTAGGCTCAACCTTAGATTCGTAAATCTTGTTTGCCACTTGAATGATACGGGCATTTTAATGAGCTCTCTAACAGTTTTATGTATCCTTCAGCCTATAGCTACTCCTGTCCTACCATCAGAGAATTTTTTTTCTGTCTCTAATATATTTCTTTATAGTTAGAACTTAGAATTAGGCTCTAGTCATTAAATTAGTTAATATAGTTAATTTGTTTAGCTGAGGCATTTGGGCCCCTTTTTCTTGCTATTGCTAGTTGTTTAAAAACAAAAGAAAAGGCATAGTTAGGTTATATTTATACTAATATCTTTATTGTTGTGATTAGGGTTTAACTTCCCTCCTTTTAGGATATCAACGTCAGAATCCACCAGATTCAAGAAGTGCTTGGAGTGTGAGCATAAACTTCCACCCCAAGACCTACACTCCAAATATGTTTACTGTTTAGGTGCAGGACACCTTGATGCAGACTGTCAGTCATGAACAGCTTCCTGTGTTAGAGCTCTTCAGACCAGAAGGAACACATTTGTATTAAAGGAGATCCTTCTAGCACAGACAGGAGTTACCCCTTCCACTTTTTCTGCATCCCCTTCCAAAAAAGATCGCTCAAAATTGAAGGGGCAAGAAAAAGAAAATGAAATTAGTAAGAACAAGAGGAAAAAAGAGAGGTGTAAGCCTCCCACTAAATCCACTAAAAAATGTTCTCCGGAACTAACAACTTCACCTGGTCCCAACCCTAAAGTCGCTCAAAGATTGGATATGATGACTACTCAGGTCCAATTACCTTCCCCATGGAACAGATACTCACCAGTACTGATGAGTCCTAGAATACATTCTCTTATCCTTCAGGAAAGGAGATACTCCTGACCACCTGTGGTGGCATCATCCACTTGGTCATCACGAAGCCTCATGGAGTTTGATGTTAATAGGATGATGGTGAAGTTTTTGAGGATGCAAATTTAGCTTAGGTTTATCCTGGTACTGTCCTCAGGAAATGTACAAGTACTGGCCATCTTACCCCTCCATTCCTGGAATCCATATGAACTGGCCCTTTGTGTCTAGTGCTATTCAATTCATCTGGAATCAGAGCACCTTTGTTGGCACTTATGTCTTCAGTGTCGACTGCTTCCCTCTCTCTCTCTCTCTTGACTCCAGTGCCTTCAGATCCAGATGAGACTCGGTGCCAAAACTTCACCACTGAGTTCTGAGGGGGTTAATTGACACTGAGATTCTTGGAGCCATCTCTCCCATTTGGAGCTTCAGCTTTAGACAGCTCAGATCTGAGATCTGCTTCAGGACTGGGGGTCATTGGTGGTGAGGGATTCCTTCCATCCTTCCTTCCTTGGGTCAGAGGGAGTTCTTGGTGCCAGTAGCAGTTTCAGCCTTTGCAGCCTTTGAAAGGGTTTTGGAAAAAAACAAAGATAAGATGCCTTCATCCAGTTTGGCTCCATCCAAACCCCAGCTTGGGTCTGCTTCCTCTCCTCATCATCCTGTCAGAGAGGGACACTGGTACTAAAGGCTTTTGAGGAAGTTTGCTTTGTCAGTTCCCCATCCAATTCTGAACCTTCTGTTGCCCCCATCAGAAGGTTTCCCCAGAAAACACATTTACAAATATAAGCACTTAGACTCCAGAGCCTTTTAATGAAGATACTGACTTAGAGGAAGGAGGATTCCTCATTCTTCCTTTCTGAAGATGTCACATTCAGTGATATTCTTGAATTAATGAAACAGAGAGGGGGGTTGTTGTCTCAACATCCTTCTCTGGATGAGTCAGTATTCTTAGAAGCTTTTGGTTCTGGACCAACATCATCCTGGGCAGTACCTCCTATTGACCCACTTATCAACCTTGTGGGTCAGTAGGCATGGAAGGATCCTAATGTGATGCAGCCCTTTCGTAAAAGACCCAATTGCATCTTAGCCGTGCCTAAGGACAGGAAGCACTGGAGTAAAGGTTCACCAGTAGATATTACACTGGTGGCAGCAGCCACAAGAAAATAACTTTCAGAAGAAAGCTCTTCTGTTCATCCTCCTAATAGAAAATCTAGGGTAATGGACAGATTTGGGAAGAAGGTCTGTGCATCAGTGACTTCTGCCATTAGATATCTGAACTATTTGGCTCATTTAAAAGCTTCCAGAGAGATTTGACTAAAGAGATCATCAAGTCTTCCACAGGGGTATTACCTGCAGATATTTAGAAAACAGTGAACTCCCAGCTTTCCACCCTACAATTCTTCTCAAATGTGCCCATGCATTTACTCAATAATGCAGATGACAGCATGGTCAGAGCAGCAGGCACTGGCATCACCATGAGCTGGAAGGTCTGCATGCATCTTTGTGATTTTGTGTAAGGCTTTAAGTCATCCTTTGTAAATACCCCTTATAGTTCCACCTTGTTTGGACCTATTGTTAAAGACACACTGACCAGGAGCCAACAAGACAGTAAGACTCTCTCTGTGGTGGGAGTATACTGTTCCACCCCGCAAAGAACTTTCTCTAGGAACCAGAGTTTGGGGAAGATGATGTAGGTCTGCAAATCACAGAGTACTTTCCATGCCTCCCAAGGTGATAGACTTCCCCATGGCAGAGAAGGAGGCAATTCTAATCAACTATGCTCTAGAGGTAGAGGTGGAACAGTTGCATGACTGCTGCACTCTGGAGGCAATCAGGGGGCACCTATCTCTGTACCCTTAAACCTGGTACAAAATAACTTCAGATTCCAGGGTGCTAAAAATATCCAGAGGCTATTCAATTCCCTTTTCCCTACCACTTGAGAAAAAGAAGAAAATCCCTGATGTTCCATGCAGTCAGTGGGACTCAGAAGCCATAGAAATTTCAAAGCTGTGTGAAAAAAGAGTCATCCAGCTGGTCCTCCATGGACAGTTAGAATCCCGAGACTATTCCAGGTTATTTTTAGTACCAAAGAAAACTGGGCCCTCAGACCCATTTTGGATCTAAGTCACCTAAACCAATTTGCAAAACAGACAAAGTTCTGGATGGTCGCAGTACAGTCCATTTTACCTTTTCTGAGAAAGGACTGTTGGATGTGCTCCTCTCTAGGATATCTACTATTGCATCAAAATAGCAAAGCAATCCAGGAGATTTCTCCACTTCTGGCTGGAAGCCAGTCACTGCCATTTATTTTCAACACAGCCCCCAGGGTGTTCACCAAGTTCATGACAAATCTAACCATACCTCGATAATTGGGTCCTCACGGTTTCCCCCAAGCACCTCCTATTATGTCAGTACCAAAAATTTACTGTTATGCAACTTGGAACAGGTACTCCATTTGCTTTCAGACTTGGAGATATCTGTAAATCTACCAAAATGACAAGTAACTCCAACACAGAGTACAGAGTTCATAGGATGCCACCTAGACACCAAGCAGCACATAGTCCACTTTCCCAGTCCACAGTTCTGTCACTTGATCTCACAGCTTTACATGTACAACATCACCAATCACCACCAGCGAGGTTAGTTCTGTGTATTTTAGATTTCATGGTATCCACAATACTAACGGCTCCTTTAGCTAGATACTACATGAGAGTACTGCAGTGGACTTTAGCAGTACAGTGGTCTCATTCTATTCACTCTTTACAGTGAAAAATTCAAGATATGCAAACAACATATCACTTGGTGGATAATATCCCCAGCTGTGACCAAGGGATGCCCTTTTCAGGCAGAATATCAGATTTCAACAGTGACCACAGATGCCTCCCTTCTAGGGTGAGGGGGGATATTTCGAAGGGAGAATTTTCCAAGGTACATGGTCTTAACTAGGGTTCAATCTTCACATCAGCAACTTGGAATTGACAGTAGTCCTCCTAGCATTGCAGGCATTTCAGGATCTCCTCACTAAGGGTGTGATTTCCATACAGATGAACAACATGTCAGTGGTATGGTACATCAACAAGCAAGAAGGACCTCATTATTATCCTCTAAGTCAAAAGGCCATGAGAGTATGGCAATGGGTGATGTCTTCACAAAGCTTTCTAATAGCGATGCACATCCCGGGGTTATCCAATGTACTTGTGGACAAATTGAGGAGAGCAGTGCTAATGCCACATGAGTGGTCCCTCAATCCTACTGTGACACATATAATTTTCATTGGAGCCAACCTTGCTGTAACCTCTTTGCATCCTGTCTAAACAACAAATGTAGCAGGTATTTTACCCGGATCTTTCCACAAGTACAGAAATCAAGGGATGCTGTGGTCCACAATTGGTCCCTGGGCCAACTGTATGCCTTTCCTCTTTTGCCCTAATGAACAAATTCATACAGAAAGCAAGACAGTGCAAGGCCAGGGAGATCCTCATTGCCCCTTTTTGGCCCCGACAGACATGGTTCCTCTACCTATGGCCTCTACTAGTACATCCCCCATGGATGCTGGATCAATATCCAAACCTACTGACTCACCCATCTGGACTGCCTCCTCCGGACCAGAAGTCCTTGAAGATAACCGTATGCTTCATCTAATCTTAACTGTATCCAGAGCTGCCAGGCTATCTCCTGCAGTAGTCAATATTATTTCTGCTTCTCTGAAACTGTCCACTAGAAAAATTTATCAGAGTAAATAGAAGAGATTATCTATTTGGGCCTACTCCAAAGTCTTGATCTGTTTTCAGCACTTGTTTCTTCCATTTTAGAATTCTTGTTGGACCTCTTTGATAAAGGTTACAGCTTTGTCACCATCAAGGTACAGCTGGCTGCAATTTCAAATTTTCATGTTGGACGTAAAAACATTCCAATAACATCCCTAACAATTTCAAAACCTTTCCTGAAAGGTGCTTTTCTAATACTACCTCCCATTAGAGACCCAGCCCCTCCATTGGACATCACCATTATGTGGAAAGCTCTAATGCAGGCTCCATTTGTACCTGCTACCACTGCAGATCTAAAATTCCTTATTTGGAAAACAATTTTCTTAGTGGCAATGACATCAGCCAGGTGAATCTCTGAGCTACAGGCCCCTTCTTGTAAGCCTCCATACCTAGTGTTCCACAAAAATAGAGTTTACATTAGAATTAACATGTCTTTTATTCCTAAGGAGACATCTGGACTTAATTTAAATCAATCAATTAAGTTGCCTTTATTTTTTCCAAGGTATCCCAACAAATGAGAATACTTACTACATACATTAGATGTACATAGGCAGCTCAAATTCTATATCCACAGGACAAAAGAATTTAGAAAAGACGATCAATTAGTCATTTCTTTTTCTAAACCAAAGGTAGGGAAGGCACTTAGTAAGGTTACCTTATGCAAATGGCCCTCAGGTCATATTAATTTTGTCTATAATAAAAAGAATTTACCCTTACTGGTTAAACCTAAAGCCCATTCAACCAGAGTAGCTTCTACCTCGACACATTTAACAGAGTTTTCCATTGACGACATTTGTGCCTCAGCCATCTGGAGTATAATACACACCTTTGTGTCTCATTATAAGCTGGACACTCAATATAGAGCACATTCCTCATTTGACTCCATCATACTCACAAATGTATTTTCTTGATACCTCCCAGTTTGACAGTCTGGGATTCTGTCCCATTCATTTGAAATGAATGAAAACAGAAACATTGGATACGAAAGTTATGTACTTAGCATAGCATTAGATCTGTGTTGTCTGATTTTCATCCAGTTCAATCTTCCTCCCTCCTACCCTCTTCCAGACTGTCACCAATGGCTTTGAGATGATTTACTGGATTTTATTCTCTGTCTGTACACAGTGATGTGAAACTATGCCTCCTATTTCTCAACAATTTGGGGCTACATAAATTAGGGATTAATTGTTAATATAGGTCCTTTTAGATGACATGTCCTTATATCTGACATAAATTGGAGAACAAACTCTGTCTGAACATCTAAGGTACAGCCTAGGGAATTATAGGTAGTGGAGAAGTTATAGATCTGGATCCAATGAAGCTTCAGAGTTGGCACTGGGGTTGGATCCAGTCAACTCCAACAACCCACATATTTAAATTAGACAAAAATCAGACAACATGGATCTAACATTGTAGTAGGTACAGAACTTTAATTTGCATACTGTAGTTATGCTGCTATTGAATTTCTGAGTGCTGTTGCCAGTAATGTTTTTTTTTTTTGGTCTGAACATTTCAAATGATTCAAACCATCATTTTTATGGACTAACGTTGGCTTTGTGGCATAGAGGAAAGAAGCTCTGTTTCAATCCAGCAAATGGGGGTTCGATTAGCACCCCTGGTACTGGAGGTACTAATGAATAGAGTGAGAGGAGTGCAGGGGTTGTGCCCAGTGTCCTGTCTTGGGGCAGGGATGGGGATTGCATACCAGGGAAAGGAGCAGCTGTGATGCCAGTGTCACTGGAGATCACACTGGGGTACACACCTGGTAAGAGGGGCAGGATCATAGAAGAGGTGAAGTGCTACAGTGGAGGTGGACTGCAGTCTTATTGCAAATGACTGCAAGGTCATTGAGGCCCCACCCTTAAGACAGGGACATCACCACAGAGGTAAAGACATTGTCTCAATGGTTTAATACCTGCAGTGAGCCAGGAAATGGCTCAGAGCAGACAGGGCATAAAAATCCATATGTTTGCAGCATGAAACTCTCTCCTCCACCTGTTCGACTATGCTTGTTGTGAAGTGAATCTAATAAAATTTGCAGTAGGTATATTGTGAACCTACAATAATACATTAAGAATTATGAATGTCACTACATGTGTTGCATCTCCAATTTGGTCAGACAATACTACAAAAATGAAAGTTATGTACTTACTATAATAATAGACATTGTTCTTTCCATCCTTCTCGATGGTCAGATTATTTGTCCTTGAAGTAGGTCTGTGCTGGCAAACTTGTCACACATATTCTTCTCCAGTGGTCAAGCTCTCCGATACGCCATAGTGCTAAGTGGTTTTACTACTGCCTCAAATCAAGTATGTCCTGCATAAAATGTTAAGGTATTGGACAAAATATGGCAAGGAGTAAGGCTTCAGGTTAACATCTATTAGGTACCTCCAGAAAAGGTGTCAGTGTGGTATAAATATGGTAGGAGGATAGCAGGTGGGATGTCAAAATGGAAGGCGTGGGAAAATAAGGATCTATTATTATGAACATACAAAACTATAAATGCTGCTACAGACTTAGATATAAGGTTAGGTTTATAATGCTGGATGAAGTCATGCATTGTTGAACAAGTTGTTGCAGCACAGATGTCATCCACAGCTGAATACTTGGAATAAGCTGCAGAGGCTGAAATGGACAATGTAGAATGAGTTTTGGGTTTAGATGGTGATGTCATGCCATTGAAAGAGTAAATAAAGGAGATGCAGTCTGAAGGCCATGTAGGTAAAGTAACTTTGGAAACTTTGCCTATCAGTTTGGCTTTTTAAAAATATATGAAGAGCTGGTCCTTTTTCCTTATGGATTTTTTTTCTGTGACGATAAAACCTTAATTGATGATGCACATCCAGGGTATGAAGCTGGTAGTCTCCTTCATGAGAATGACTTAGGAGGAAATCAGGTAAGTGAATTAAGTGGTTCAAGGCTGTCTCTGAGTCTACTTTACATGAAAAAGGAAGGGTTCACTTTGAAAGAAACTGTAACTTTTGTGGAAAATCAAATACTTTTTTGGCATGATAAGGCATGCAGTTCAGAAATCTTTTTGTAGAGGTAATCACAACTAAAAATAAAGTCTTCTGGGACAGGGGCTTCAAAGTGGAAGACAAAGCAGGCACAAAACAGGCCTGCATTAGAACTTGAAGTGTCAATGTGAGGTCCTATGGTGGGGCAGGTTCTTTAATAGGTGGTCTTAGGAGAAAAAGGTTCTTGCAAATCTTAATGCAGGCTATAATACTAGAGTCCAGACCCAGTAAATTAAAAATGGCCATTAGCTGTATTTTAATCTTTAAATAATTAGTACCAGAGTCAAAAAGACACGTCAAGATTAAATGGTACTAGAGCAGAAAAAGGATATGAGCATTTATCAAAAGTCCAAAGAGAAAACCTTTCCCCTTTGCTTTTATGTAATTTTCTAATTAACTGCTTTGGAGAAGCAGTTAAAATCTGAACCACTTTGAGGGCAAAGCAGGGTTATCAGTTATCACTGGAATTGGAGAAACCTTATGATTAGCTTGAGACAATTGATTTGTATATGAAGCTTGCAGATTGATGAGAAAGAAGGTCTTGCTGGGGATCCAGAATCCATGGAAGTCAAGTTAGATGAAGCCAAAGCAAAGGGAACAGTATCTACCTGGGTGAAAATTGGAAATGAGGATGACTGTTTCCTTGCACAGGGAAGAAGAGAAGTAAAGAATACAGAAGCCCAGTGAGACAAGGCAGAGTGTCCCTGCATGTCTGTCCCTGTGGAGGGATAAGGGCAAAATAGCTGCTGTGTTTGGTGATATTAGGAGATGCAGTAAGGCTGGCCCCAGTGGCTGAAAATGTCAGTTGCAATTGCAAGACTGAGGGACTACACCTAAGGCATAAGAATACAACTGATCCTGCCTGATAGAAAACTGGTCAGACATGGAATGTGCATTGCCATTACAAAACACTGCAAAGACATGGCCTCTTGACACAGTGGTTAATACACAGTGGGTTCCTTCTTGCACATTGATGTACCATACCACTACTGTATTGTCTGTATTGATGAAAATCACAACCTGGGGGAAGACGTTCTGAAGTACTTGTAACATAAGGAAGACTGCCTTCATCTGCAGAACATTGATATGAAAATGTGCCTCTTGTTGAGTCCATGTTCCTCAGACTGTCTTCCCCTTGTAATGCCCCTCCACTCCAGAGATGAAGCATCTGTGGTAACTGGTTGATGGTAACAGGAGAACAATGGGTCATCCTTCTTGGACAAGCAGTGACTGAATCCACCATTCCAAGTGCTTGCAACTCACTGAAGACAGTTTTATGGGATGAAGAAGAGGGTGAGCAGTGTGAGATCACCAAATACACAATGACGATTGTAGAACTCATAGAGTACCTTTAGTGGAGAACTAGCAGTAAGTAAGCTGCTACGGTGTCCAATGAAGGAAGCTGGGGAAGTGTCAGATATGAACATCTCTTGTACATGCACTCAAGAATCTTTGCAGTTTGTGCTGTTGTATCTGCATAGCACCCTATAAAGATTAAGGACTGAGTAGAATCCAGGTTTGACTTTTTAAAGTTTATGGAAATACCCAAAGAAAGACATAAGTGAAGTAAAGTGTCTTGTACTAAAATCAAAGATTCCTTTGTGTTTGCACTTAGGAGCCAGTTGTCTAGGTAGGCAAATGCACAGAACCTTGGCAGTCTGAGGTGTGCATTGACTACCAGCATGTATGTGGTAAACACCCAGGAGAGCTCTGCTAAGACCAAACGGTGAAGTCTGCAACTGATAATGACTGGCTCACAGTCATAAATGGAGGGACCTTCTGGATTGCCTTGCAATCTTGATGAGGTAGTAAGCATCCTGAAGGTCAATTCAGTATAGTGACCATATAGAATTTTTGCTTTCTTACAAGTAGATTTAGGTAGCTGAGATCTAGAATGGGCCTGATATCCATGGTTTTCTTTGGAATTAAAAGGAATCTTGAGTAGGGTCCAGATCCTATCAGGTGGAACTGCCAGGATGGCTCTTTTTTGTAGAAGCCGTAAAATTTCTTGCACTGCAGGCCTTTTCTAGTGAGGTGGAAAATCTAGAAGGGCCTTTGTACTTTGTCTAAGGGTAGAAATGAAGAGTATGACATAGCCTCTGGATATTATTTTATTCACCCAGGAATCTTCTGCAATTGTCCCTGACTGCCTCCTGAGGAGAACAATTGGGCAACTTTACGGGAACACTGAAAGGGTTTCCTTGAAAAGGGTCCTCTAACTCCTTTGGTCTGAGGATCCTCTCTGCCTCTGATACAGCATCTCTTAAAGAATCCCACTCTGCCAAAAGTGGCCTTGTCTGAAGAGGAGTCATAGGAAGTGCTGCAGGATTTCTTTTACCGAAGACCCCTATTACCTCTCTGATTCATGAAATAGGATCATTGACAGATTGCAAAGTGAACTCTGAAAGCACACAGTATTTTACCTTCCTGTTCACTCTTCATTAAAGTATCCTTAACTTTGTGACAGAACAGTGACAATCCATCATAGGGGCATTCAGGAATGATGCCTTTAAGTAGCCTGTAAAATCACAAAGTCTCACCCAGGCATGATGGCACATGATTAAGCTGCTTGCCCACTGATTTTGTTATCACATTGGCTGCATTTGATGGAAGCCTCATGGTCAGGTTGGTAACAGACAATATGGTTGAAAGCTGAGCTTCCATTATCTTCCTTGTGTCTGGTGTTGGTAGTCTCTGATGAAAATCCACCGTCTATTCACTGAGGTCACTTCGAAACCAAGTCACATGAAATACATAATTTAACATTATCAGGGAAAAAATTCTTGAGGTGTAAACCCGCTTTCCATGTTGGTCTATTCTCCAAGATTATCTATTAGGAGGATGGGCCATAGAGCTTTCTTCTGATTGCTTTTTCTTTTAGATTGCTGCAACCACAAAGGAATCTATCAGAGGTCCTTTACTCCACAGGGATGGTATTTGGGAAGACATACAATTTTGTACAGTTTATGGGGGATTTGTTCCAGCATACTATGGTCTCACAGTGCCCTCTCTCTCACGAAGCTGATAAGATCGTTGGTGGGAAGAACTATCCAAGAAGTAGACTAGATTAAAGGCCTCACTAACCAGGTCCTTATGGACCAGTTACCCCTTTGCCTTTTCATTTTCATTACTTCCCCAAAGGTGGAGTCTTCAGGGGCACTACAGTTAGAAACATCCCTTTCATCACAGTCTGCATTCTGGGTGAGCGATCCCATATGGGAATCTAAGTGTCACCTCTTTCATTTATACTTCAGTGGGGAATCTTCCAAAGAATCACAAATGTTCTTATGCTCTTACTGAAAGGGAGATCAAGGCCTTCAGAAATAGGTGGTCCACAGGACTGATGGTGAGGAATGACAGCTGCAGATATACTGGGATGTGAGGGTGGAGCTAAAACAGTAGGTGTATCCCCTTCCCATGTAGGCTGGTGGGCCCAAATTCTCTCAAACACCTATGAAGCTAAGGTTGATGTCAAGGGCACTGAGGAAGGTGGCATCTGAGACATCTTTGGATTTAAAAATGATGAGGCTGATGGTCATGTTAGCTGCTTTCTTTGTGCCAATGAGCCATTTGAGTCTGGGAAACAGTTCAGAGCTGACGTATCGAGCACAAATAATGTGAGGTCACAAAGAACCCCAAAAGAGTCAGTATCAATGGAGGTCCTGGGGACTTGGTGTCAAATGCTGTCCTCTGAGACACACTCAGTTCCAAGGATTTCAGAGTTCACTTCTTCAGACTCACTGTTGCTGTTCACAAACCACATGCTGTTGACACCAACAAGGAAATGGCCAAGGGTGCCAGAGAAGGAGAAAATTTTAAAGGGGATGGGAGGGCCTGACCTGTTCTACAGTAGGAATGAAGGTGAATGGTGTGCCTCCCATGTCTATTTGAGCTTTCACAAAGCCCTCATCATCTGGTTACAATCAAAATCCGCCATATTTCTTGAGGATTTAGTAGACCTAAGTAAGGATAATGAAGGAGGTCTAAAGCTCACAAACCTTGAGAGTTCCTTTTCAGAAGGTTGGGAACTCAGAGGGGTCTGTTCTTGGAAGACAATCATCGACACCAAAGGTCAAGATACCAACAATTTCAAAGAAGTCAGAGCTGAAAATATGATTTGTCCTGAAAGTTTAAAGATTTTTGGTACTGGAGAGGAAGACTGAGAAGAGTTGGATGGTCTCTTTCTCTTCTTCTTTTCCTTGATTCTCTCTCTATCCATTTCTTTAGGTTTGTCCTTGTCCATAGTCCTAGTAAAATATTTCTTAGCGGCTTTAGGAGTTTGAGAGGAAGATTCACAGGCTGATTCTCCTGTGGTAGCAGGAAGAAGGCCTTTTAAAATAAGTTTATTTGTTCTGTCTATTAAATAATGGGGAACGGAAGAATTGGCAGATATCAGTTGAGCATTGAAATGTAGGGATTTTATGCCCACACTCAACACATTTTTTTATATCCTGAAGCCTTCTCCACTTTATTTGTATGTATTATAAACTAAGGCAAAAATTAGTCATAATGACAACTAGACTGAGAAAGAAAATGAAAAAAGACAGCTATAGAAAGTTTTTTTTTACAGACTTAAGAATGTCTCTGAAAGGGTAGTAAATATGTAATTATGTGGAAAAGCAGTGAAAAAAAACAGAAGACTGATGATCAGATGAATACACAATAGAGTTAATAGACCAAAGTACAAAACTTTCTTTGTCAAAAGGTTAGCTTGCTTAGTTAGGCCTTGGATAGGAAGAAAGGAGAAGTTGCAAAATTTTAAAAATAGCTGGATGTAAGATAAAAAGGAAGAAAGAGAAAAAAATGTAAATTTAGGAGGGAGCACAAAAGGCAAATAAAGTTACCTAAATCTCAAAATCATTTATCTCTTCGTCAGAAGGACGGAAGGAGCACTAGATGGTCTAATGCTAAGAGCAGCAAACAGGATCTGAGGCAACAATGGAATTGCACAGTGCTATGGGAAATGGGAATGGGAGAGCTGGAGCACTGGAAAAGCATCTATGTGACAAGCTTGCCAGTTCTGATCCACCATGAGAGCAGACAGACCATTGAAATGGATGATATATAAAGAGGACAATATAGTATCACATGTTTCAGTTTCCTTTGCACACAGAATGCTAAAGTGGAATACACCTTTTCTAATTAGCTGCGCCTCTTTTAACCACAAAGAATTCACATAAATTACCCACAACTTTCTTCTTTTACTTACATATTGCTCCCCCAAACATTCCCACTGCCCCTGAGAAACCAGACTAATAATGGTTAAAAGGAGAAATCCGGCCTTCAGTGTAAATAGCCTTAACATACGTTTACATTTTCTCCCTTTAATACAGAGACATAGCTAGGATGGACCTAAGAAGGTAGCTTCCATGGGTAAAAAAGTGTTAAGGAGTGCAATCGGCAGATGCCAGTGGTGCAGTGCATTTAGAAATGAATGCCAATACTGTATTTTCAGTCACTATTGAAGAACTTCATGTGTGGTACTTCAAAGCAAGACATTTGCTATTTGTTGTCCACATCTTTGAAAAGACCTTTTCTTTCACATCAAGTTAGAGTTGAGCAGGGTGTCATATTGGGAAAATGTACATGGCACCAGATAACCTAGCTGCAGTTTTGCTGAAATATCACCTAAATATAGTATGTACAGTGTGCCAAATGACTCCAATATTTCTTAATTTTTGTTTTTCCTACCACAGATAGCAAAGGTCCTTCTATCTTCTTTCTATTCATATCTTGTGTTGCTTCAAAAAGGACTTTGCCTTGGCCCGTATAACATACACTAGATAACACACTTTCAATTTGTTTAACTCTTAGTCACTGCCCTCAGTTTTCCATATTCAGATTGCTTTATTGAGGTCATTAAGGTTTTTTGAGGTGGGATTTCCTTTTCTGCCTACTGATCATCAAATATACCCCTATCAGGCTCATTCCCATTCATTTCCTAGCCAGATCCACTGGATGACAGCTGTCTGGAGGTGATGTTCTTCAGGCAGATATTGTAGAGGTTTTGATCTTGCCAGCATCCCAACAATGACAGCATATCTATACATCCAAAACCCCTTTGCTAGGCAGGAGGACAGGCTACCTAATTCACTACATGGACTTACAATTCTCTCTCTTTGTAACTGCATTCTTCTGTGCACTTGCTAATGAGAGCTACCACCAGACAATGGCTTGATGAACCATAAGTCTGCACATAGGATGCCTACTACAATGCCATCTCTCTTGTGAAGGACTGTGATACTCATCCTGCTCCACCCTCTGTTACCACAAAAAGAGGTCTTCCATACTACCCTGATAGTGCCATCAAGTGCCCAAGCCGCTAATCAAAGTTGCCCGGGCTGTAGTCAGGGTTTTATTTATCTACACCACCAGCATTGCATGATGGAGACAGTAAAGTGTCATAAAGTACAAATACCACCTAAAGTGAAGTATTTTTGCAAAGAGTTAGTCAATGGAGAACTCTTTATGTGAGCAACAGTGATGAATTATACTTCAGCATTACATAAACAACTCAGTAAGTACTCTCATCTTTGGCCATTGAAGTGTTGCTTTCATCCATGTAACTGTAGCAAATTATGGAAATTAAGGAATATAAAACATATCTTTTGCTCTGATTTACAAACTTTTTGAAGTGATAACTGATAGTAACAGATGAATGAACCAAGCTGCAAGACTTGCTTTGGAACACCGACACCCAAATACAATAGTGTTAATTGCCTAAAAATACAGTTTTGAATACTTTTCAAAACCATATCTTTCTGGATCTGTGAATGAAAATTGCATAAGTGATAATCAAATCACAATGCTTCAAGAATTCAACAGCAGTATACCAAAAACATTGATTTCAACTAAAAACAAGTTTTGCAAAGGCACAAACCTTCCTTTACCCAAATATGGACACCTGCGTATTTCATACACCCATACTTATATCTACTAAATCCAGAAATGCACAACCATTCAATAAAACCCATACCCAATACTTCAAACAGTGTTAAAAAAAAATCACTTTTTTTGCTACAAACATCAGTGGTCCTCATCAATTGTGCTCGGTGTAAGTACAATTCATGAGGGTTAGGGGTTCGCATAATGGTTAAGGTGTTTACCTTCCAAACACAATGTTCAAGGTTTGTTTCTCACCTTTGGAAAGCATAGCTCTACTTAAAAAGGTCACCTTGAGTCACTAGCTTAGTAATCACTTGTAAACCTTATTGTTTATGCTAATAGTCTCAGATGCAGTGTATAAAATGAGAAGTTCCTCAGTTGGCTTTCTTTAAACTGAAGAAAATTAAAATGTACCATGAAATATTTTATCAGTTTTCAGTTAGCAAAAAAAAGATTAATTCATTGAAATGAAACAGTGATAATGTTTTCAGAGACAGTATGAAAAACAATGATTCACAGCATGAAATTGTAATAAAATGCAGATAAAAATCCTGTTTTTATTACAGCTTTAGGATATCTCAAATTATGAGACTAAAACCTGTATGGGAACAAGGTGACTAGACCAAAACATAAAATCATTTCACTATGGAATTTCTCTTCCAATATACTTTTGGAACACAACAAATTAAAACACACACTTGTAGTGATGTTTATACATATGTATACAACAGAATATCAATATATAATTATAACTAATTTTCTTGCTCTGGGTGGAGTATTCCTTTGACTTGGTCAGTAACTTTTACTCTGCAGTTCCTCTCCCCATTAATAACCACTTTCAAATAGGGTAGACTTCTGATGTATGACTGTGACAAAGTGAAAGAACGTCCGGTAACAACTTGTTTCAAATTCTCTCTCTCTCTCTCTCTCTCTCTCTCTCTCTCTCACACACACACACACACACACACACACACACACACACACACACACACACACACACACACACACACACACACACTTCAACTTCAAATTTATTTAGGTGTTTTTCCATAAAACGCAATGTATAGAAAAAAGACATAAATAAACAAGCAATAAATATGTAAACCAATCAGTTGAACAGATAAACAAACGTAATCACAGCTCATCCACCCCATCACAATGCAATACGATAAAGATGTACATTTGGAGTGAACAAGAGAAGCCAGCCACCAACAGACAGTCTCAAGGCCTCTGAGGTAATACATTTCACAGGTGCAATACTCGATGAGCAAATCACTGAACTCCAGAGCCCCATAAGTGCACCTAAAGAAACTAACAGTAATCTCTGAGTTGACAAATATAGAACCATGGTTAGGGTATAAGGCACTGATAACTCTTTCAGGTAAGAGGACTTAAGTCAAGTATACACAAATGCACCAAAACTAAAACCTTGAAGATAATCCTAAAATGAACTGGATGACAGTGTAGATGGTATAGAACAGGAGTAATTTGTTGGTAAAATACACACACACACACACACACACACACACACACACACACACACACACACACACACACACACACAGAGAATCACTCTGCAGCTTTGAAGCAAAGTGATATCATTCAGCTGAGAGTGATGCTGACTTACAGAAGACATTTATATTGAATGCCATTTGTAAGAAAAAAATATACGATCACCACTTTTGGCAATTTTAACAAAAAAGCTTTTGCTTCATGGAGCAAGCTCCCTATATACACCATGTGGGGGAGACCTCCATATCCCACAACTTATATATAGCAACTCTGAGGTCATATGATAGGGGAGAAAAGCGCAACCTCAAAAATCTCTGAAAGTGGTTTTCAGCTATTCGTATTCTACTTACTGAATGGCATTCAATGTAAATACATTTGGCAGATCATCTATAACACATTCAGCTGTGATCAAGTGACTATTTAACTCTGACGGAGTGACTCCTGTGGTGAGATTACCTCCTTATCTCTCAAAATTTAAGGAAACCCCCTCTAGTCATCTCTGAAATATCAATTACCTGTTTTTAATATCATTTTTTGTCCTATGCCAGATGATCAGCAATCCTTTCCTTGATTAGACATTACTGTGCATGGGGGATGTCATCCAGGCAGCCATGATGGTGCCTTGTACTCTTGCTGTCAACCTGTAATGAAATACCTGTAATGTAATGAAAGTGTTTTCCATTTTATGGCCTAATACTGACCTTGGTGGTGATCTGAGTACTTGTGCCACTGCAAGGGTCACCTATAACTCCTTGACTTTCATTTGTGCATCTGCTCATGCACTGACAGGGGTAACTATTGCCAGCTTGGGCAACCATACCCACATCTTTTTGTCACCTGCTCTCTTCATCATAGTGGGCCTCTACTTCCAGGCAAGGCCCTGTCTTCACAGCAGCGTGGCATGAGCTAGGTGAGAACTGCCATCCGTCCTCCACACTCCATTCCCCTTACCCGTATTATTAGGTATCAAAACCACTGGTCAAATTTCTGTCACTTAGGTTTTAGTTGTGGCTTTATTCCTCTATGGCACTGAGAAAACAGGAGAAAAAGGGTGAAAAAACACTGTATACTATGGATGCCTAAGCCTATCACACACCAATCAAAAAAAAAAAAGCTCAGGTACTATACAAAGATAAAACACTGATGCACTCCAAATAGCTGTTTGTGTCCTTTTGAAGAGTAAACATGGCTAACCCCATGCCTAGCACACTTCGTCCCAGTGGCTGAATATTTTATTACCATTTGGTATATTAAATCCAATAGGATTTTCTATAAGTAAGTTAAACTCCATGTCATTCATTCAAAGCTACCACTGCAGGAATCTTCAAAATGTATCTGATCAAAGTACTTATGAGTCTGTAACATGACCATCTAATTCAGACATTTTCAAACAGGATATCCAATACAGAGGTTGAACAGGATTTGCTTTGCCTGTCCCACTGGGCATGTTATGATCCGTCCATCCCAATAAGGGAGCTGAGGGTACACTGCTTGGTACTTTTCCAAGCTTAACTGAGGTTTCTGCTGCAAGGAGATCATTTTCACAGGCTAGGTCCCCTTCATTCATTCCCCTGGTGATGCATCTATATTAGATAGGTTAGCATTGAAAAGTTAAATTTTATGATTTTTCTAGATTATTAAATATATTTGTGTAAACACTTGTACCACGAACTGCATTATTATTTCCACATAGTGATAACAGTTTGTTATTAAAATAAAGATCATTATATTCATATACTGGTGTGCTTTCCTTTGTTATATTTCAGCTTTTTAAGTCTCGTGTAACCTTACCCATTAGTAGAGCTGGGTATGTCAAGTTTATTTTCTAAATCCTGAGCAAGAAAAAAAAAGAAAAGAAAAGAATGTCCTCCTTTACACAGCCATAGCAAGGCACACCTGTACTCCCTTTGGGTGATTAGCTACTTAAAAAGATCAGACTCAGATAAATGATCGCCAACTGTATTATCTTAGTCTTGTTTTTAATTCTTGCAGTTGTGCTTCAACTGCTCAAACATTTTACTTATTGTATTGCTCAAACATGTTATTTATTTAGTTATTTATCATTTCTTGCCATGGGTATTATGGTGATCCACAGGAGACATTTTCCATATACAGTCCAAGGGTAGCGCACAGGAAATACAATGATTCATTTTAGAATGCTTCAACAAGTATTACTGAAATAGATATTTTGTACTGTGTCTAGGCACCTGTGGTCATTAGCAACACATGAATAAGCAGGCATTTACTACCATGAACATATGTTTACATTTCTTTCTGGCTGTGGCTCAGCCTGTACTACTTAGTGCATTCTGAAATGAGTAAAGAGAGAGACTCAGAAACGTATCTACCAAGACCTGCATTATTGTAGGATTTCACTGCTGAGTTGTCTGGTTGAACCCACCTGAAGTGATAGTATACACCTTCATTACAGTCACCAGTTCAGTAACAGCAGGGATTCTGTTTGAATCTTGCACTGGTTCGCTGCCTACAGTTTCAGTAGGTGCTGCCTGAATTTTAAATTTGGACCACTGCACAGTTTGGCACACATTTTGGCTGAACTGTGCTATACAGACAGTTGAGCAAGCCTGTACTACAACTAGCAACATGTATCCAACAAGACTTATCATATGCTTTGTAAGCCCTACTCTGTGCTCTTTTTACTTGGATATCATGAATGACTTCCTGGAACCAGGTATTTTTCTTCCTTATCTCATTTACTACCTGTGCCACCTAGAACAAACCTCTTGCACAAGGTCAGACTGTTATGACTTTTTCTAAAGTTGGTCTTAAGTTAATAAGGTAAGGCTTGATTTATTACTGCCTATTGTCATATTTTAGTTTATATTTTTTACTGTGCATCATGCAAAGTTGCATTTAGGTTAATAAGGTAAGACCACATTACTACTGCTTATTATCTCTCTCTCACTCTCTCACACACACACACACACACACAAACGCGGTGTGTGTGTGTGTGTATGTGTGTGTGTATTTATGCATATGTGTGCATGTGTCTATGCAGGCATATATTTATATAAAAACAGGTTTGCCTAATTTTTACATGCATCAAGCATTGCCAGTACCTTTAGGAAGCATGTCTATGCCTAACGTCTACCACCATCTGTACAAATTAACCTTTAGTGTGTGTTTTCAGTTTAGTTGCACTCAAATAGCAGTCCTATGTTAGTTGCTATTGCTTTTGCTATTTTTCAGCTAGTTGTTCCATGTACTTCTATCTTAGCTGTTTTGATACTGGATTTTTCCTACTATGTAGTACTCTTGGGTCACTCAGTTGCTAAACATTGCAGTTTGATTAAACTATTATCATCATGGAGCCCCAACCTGCGCATAGCTATTCTGCAGACAGTACCAATAGGAATATGGAGGCAATATAGCAACAGCCTAATGATTACTGACCACTCCTTTTGTTTAGGTCATTCTGATTGAATCCTGGAATGATACAATTACTTAGCCAGAATGGAAGCATATATCTCCATGCCACCTTATATTAACAAACAATAGCAAAACATCAGACCAACAAAAGATGACATGGTTAAAATATCCTTGCCTAAGCCTATCACACACCAATCAAAAAAAAACTCAGCTTCCAAGGGTCTCAGGTGTGTCTTTGCTCACATTTGCACCTTCACATATCTCTGCTGTGAATTATCACAAGCTCTTATACCTATGATCACACAGGCTTGCAGAAAATTGGAAAGTCCTTGTTTTTAGCAATTTGAAAGTCACAGACTGAATGAGAAGAGAGTAACAGTGGACTGACTCTCTAGTACTTGGACTTGGGAAGTTGCAATGGTCTTCACCGCCCTGCATTGCTCCCTAAGGGCGATGCATAGACACAGCTTTGAGCTCTCCACCTGTTCCAAGGGAGGACGATCGCTGTTATTGAGCAGTATTTACCCTCATCAAGAATGATGCTGACGTTCAAAGACAAAATAACCGGCTTCAATAATTGGCTAACTAACCGCTTTCAGTTTAGTTGATTCAGTCTGTATCTGCACAGGATCAGATGTATAGCTGGTTCTCCTGTTTTTATAGGGATGGCCTGCACTTCTTGTCTCATGGCTTTTGTGCGCTGGCTAAAGCTTTTCCTTCCCACATAGTGCTTTTTAGGCAAAATTCAACTTATGGACATATTTACTTAGCAAATGACAATTTGAGCTATACTGAGGTAGCTGAGCTTAATGTCTGAAGTTTAAAGAATAAAATGGCTGAGCTGTAGGCCTTTCATACTGTTGAAAACATCAACATAACTGAAGCTACTGAAACTTGGTTGCAGGACACCAAACATACTCTCCTTGCCTGAGAATAGCATCTACATCTACAATGCATTCCAGTGTTCCTGGAACTTTTGAGATGTATCCATATTTATTAGGAACCCCATATTCTCATATCTAATCTTACATCATTCCATCCTAGAACTTGTTGAAGTTCTTGCAACTCTAGATAAAGCTACCTAGCACAACATTGCCATTCACAAGCTTCCTTTTATGTCCCCATCAGAACATGCAAATATCTAAGTCAGATTGAAAAGCTCTCTGTTCAATCAACTACACTTATTATGGGAGAGTTTAATTATCCACTGATCATCTGACATCTGACAAACTTATGCAGCTATCAACAGATGTGCCCAAATGTTTTTCAAATCTGTTAATGCTAAATTCCTTGATCAAATTGTCCCCTTTCCCTTAGTGGTTTTAACCTTGATCTAATCCTCACCATCTTCTCCCTTTCTTGTACCACATGTAATGCCACTACCTTGTTGATTAAATCTCACAATCAATCACTAATTTTCACTCTCAAAATAAGCCTAGACATCCAAAACATTCTACAATGTTTGGTGGTTTCTTCAAAACCAACCACTTACTTTCATTCTGGATAAACATAAATAGCACAATCGTCTGAACAAGTCCACATCTAATGTTACAGTAAACTCCTCAGAATTCTACACCCTTAAGAACAGTTGTATTGAAGACACTATTCCTTTCCACTATAAATATTGCATCAATTTTATAATTGAACCCATGTGATGGAATTCCTACATCAATACATTTTAATATAAAAATAAAGCTATTTATAAGAAATCTCAATTTCCCCAATGCAACCTTCTGTAAGCCTTTTTCATTCTGAGTCTCTCAATAAGCTATATTCTGGAAGCATAGAGAACAGCCATTGTAATGCCAATGCATAAATGTAATTATAGACCTATTAGTCTTACTAGTACTGCCTGCAAAGATATGAAGCACATTGTTGATGGGCTAATTATTAACATAGGAGACATTTAATCTTCACCTAGATCAGCTTGGATTTGTAAAAGGTATGGATGATTTCTTTGTGAAGGTCACTAAAGCCCTAGATGAAGGTTTGACCATGCATGGTGCTTATGTTGACCTTGCCAAGGCCTTAATCACCACCCTCAGTGCAAGTATTACAGATAACTCTTTCTGCTCAACATTATCCCTGGAACTGCCTGCTGGATAGCTGTATAGGTCACTCATATAATTCCGACTATGAAGATAGGTGGTGCCTTTTGTAGTCCAGGAAATTACATTGTCAGTGTTCCAGTGTCCAGTGTCACCAGTTCAGTAACAGCAGGGATTCTGTTTGAATCTTGCACTGGTTCGCTGCCTACAATTTCAGTAGGTGCTGCCTGAATTTTAAATTTGGACCACTGCACAGTTTGGCACACATTTTGGCTGAACTGTGCTATACAGACAGTTGAGCAAGCCTGTACTACAACTAGCAACATGTATCCAACAAGACTTATCATATGCTTTGTAAGCCCTACTCTGTGCTCTTTTTACTTGGATATCATGAATGACTTCCTGGAACCAGGTATTTTTCTTCCTTATCTCATTTACTACCTGTGCCACCTAGAACAAACCTCCTGCACAAGGTCAGACTGTTATGACTTTTTCTAAAGTTGGTCTTAAGTTAATAAGGTAAGGCTTGATTTATTACTGCCTATTGTCATATTTTAGTTTATATTTTTTACTGTGCATCATGCAAAGTTGCATTTAGGTTAATAAGGTAAGACCACATTACTACTGCTTATTATCTCTCTCTCACTCTCTCACACACACACACACACACACACACAAACGTGTGTGTGTGTGTGTGTGTGTATGTGTGTGTGTATTTATGCATATGTGTGCATGTGTCTATGCAGGCATATATTTATATAAAAACAGGTTTGCCTAATTTTTACATGCATCAAGCATTGCCAGTACCTTTAGGAAGCATGTCTATGCCTAACGTCTACCACCATCTGTACAAATTAACCTTTAGTGTGTGTTTTCAGTTTAGTTGCACTCAAATAGCAGTCCTATGTTAGTTGCTATTGCTTTTGCTATTTTTTCAGCTAGTTGTTCCATGTACTTCTATCTTAGCTGTTTTGATACTGGATTTTTCCTACTATGTAGTACTCTTGGGTCACTCAGTTGCTAAACATTGCAGTTTGATTAAACTATTATCATCATGGAGCCCCAACCTGCATAGCTATTCTGCAGACAGTACCAATAGGAATATGGAGGCAATATAGCAACAGCCTAATGATTACTGACCACTCCTTTTGTTTAGGTCATTCTGATTGAATCCTGGAATGATACAATTACTTAGCCAGAATGGAAGCATATATCTCCATGCCACCTTATATTAACAAACAATAGCAAAACATCAGACCAACAAAAGATGACATGGTTAAAATATCCTTGCCTAAGCCTATCACACACCAATCAAAAAACTCAGCTTCCAAGGGTCTCAGGTGTGTCTTTGCTCACATTTGCACCTTCACATATCTCTGCTGTGAATTATCACAAGCTCTTATACCTATGATCACACAGGCTTGCAGAAAATTGGAAAGTCCTTGTTTTTAGCAATTTGAAAGTCACAGACTGAATGAGAAGAGAGTAACAGTGGACTGACTCTCTAGTACTTGGACTTGGGAAGTTGCAATGGTCTTCACCGCCCTGCATTGCTCCCTAAGGGCGATGCATAGACACAGCTTTGAGCTCTCCACCTGTTCCAAGGGAGGACGATCGCTGTTATTGAGCAGTATTTACCCTCATCAAGAATGATGCTGACGTTCAAAGACAAAATAACCGGCTTCAATAATTGGCTAACTAACCGCTTTCAGTTTAGTTGATTCAGTCTGTATCTGCACAGGATCAGATGTATAGCTGGTTCTCCTGTTTTTATAGGGATGGCCTGCACTTCTTGTCTCATGGCTTTTGTGCGCTGGCTAAAGCTTTTCCTTCCCACATAGTGCTTTTTAGGCAAAATTCAACTTATGGACATATTTACTTAGCAAATGACAATTTGAGCTATACTGAGGTAGCTGAGCTTAATGTCTGAAGTTTAAAGAATAAAATGGCTGAGCTGTAGGCCTTTCATACTGTTGAAAACATCAACATAACTGAAGCTACTGAAACTTGGTTGCAGGACACCAAACATACTCTCCTTGCCTGAGAATAGCATCTACATCTACAATGCATTCCAGTGTTCCTGGAACTTTTGAGATGTATCCATATTTATTAGGAACCCCATATTCTCATATCTAATCTTACATCATTCCATCCTAGAACTTGTTGAAGTTCTTGCAACTCTAGATAAAGCTACCTAGCACAACATTGCCATTCACAAGCTTCCTTTTATGTCCCCATCAGAACATGCAAATATCTAAGTCAGATTGAAAAGCTCTCTGTTCAATCAACTACACTTATTATGGGAGAGTTTAATTATCCACTGATCATCTGACATCTGACAAACTTATGCAGCTATCAACAGATGTGCCCAAATGTTTTCAAATCTGTTAATGCTAAATTCCTTGATCAAATTGTCCCCTTTCCCTTAGTGGTTTTAACCTTGATCTAATCCTCACCATCTTCTCCCTTTCTTGTACCACATGTAATGCCACTACCTTGTTGATTAAATCTCACAATCAATCACTAATTTTCACTCTCAAAATAAGCCTAGACATCCAAAACATTCTACAATGTTTGGTGGTTTCTTCAAAACCAACCACTTACTTTCATTCTGGATAAACATAAATAGCACAATCGTCTGAACAAGTCCACATCTAATGTTACAGTAAACTCCTCAGAATTCTACACCCTTAAGAACAGTTGTATTGAAGACACTATTCCTTTCCACTATAAATATTGCATCAATTTTATAATTGAACCCATGTGATGGAATTCCTACATCAATACATTTTAATATAAAAATAAAGCTATTTATAAGAAATCTCAATTTCCCCAATGCAACCTTCTGTAAGCCTTTTTCATTCTGAGTCTCTCAATAAGCTATATTCTGGAAGCATAGAGAACAGCCATTGTAATGCCAATGCATAAATGTAATTATAGACCTATTAGTCTTACTAGTACTGCCTGCAAAGATATGAAGCACATTGTTGATGGGCTAATTATTAACATAGGAGACATTTAATCTTCACCTAGATCAGCTTGGATTTGTAAAAGGTATGGATGATTTCTTTGTGAGGGTCACTAAAGCCCTAGATGAAGGTTTGACCATGCATGGTGCTTATGTTGACCTTGCCAAGGCCTTAATCACCACCCTCAGTGCAAGTATTACAGATAACTCTTTCTGCTCAACATTATCCCTGGAACTGCCTGCTGGATAGCTGTATAGGTCACTCATATAATTCCGACTATGAAGATAGGTGGTGCCTTTTGTAGTCCAGGAAATTACATTGTCAGTGTTCCAGTGTCCAGTGTCACCAGTTCAGTAACAGCAGGGATTCTGTTTGAATCTTGCACTGGTTCGCTGCCTACAGTTTCAGTAGGTGCTGCCTGAATTTTAAATTTGGACCACTGCACAGTTTGGCACACATTTTGGCTGAACTGTGCTATACAGACAGTTGAGCAAGCCTGTACTACAACTAGCAACATGTATCCAACAAGACTTATCATATGCTTTGTAAGCCCTACTCTGTGCTCTTTTTACTTGGATATCATGAATGACTTCCTGGAACCAGGTATTTTTCTTCCTTATCTCATTTACTACCTGTGCCACCTAGAACAAACCTCCTGCACAAGGTCAGACTGTTATGACTTTTTCTAAAGTTGGTCTTAAGTTAATAAGGTAAGGCTTGATTTATTACTGCCTATTGTCATATTTTAGTTTATATTTTTTACTGTGCATCATGCAAAGTTGCATTTAGGTTAATAAGGTAAGACCACATTACTACTGCTTATTATCTCTCTCTCACTCTCACACACACACACACACACACACACACACACACACACACACACACACACACACACACACACACACACAAACGTGTGTGTGTGTGTGTGTGTGTGTGTGTGTGTGTATGTGTGTGTGTATTTATGCATATGTGTGCATGTGTCTATGCAGGCATATATTTCTATAAAAACAGGTTTGCCTAATTTTTACATGCATCAAGCATTGGCAGTACCTTTAGGAAGCATGTCTATGCCTAACGTCTACCACCATCTGTACAAATTAACCTTTAGTGTGTGTTTTCAGTTTAGTTGCACTCAAATAGCAGTCCTATGTTAGTTGCTATTGCTTTTGCTATTTTTTCAGCTAGTTGTTCCATGTACTTCTATCTTAGCTGTTTTGATACTGGATTTTTCCTACTATGTAGTACTCTTGGGTCACTCAGTTGCTAAACATTGCAGTTTGATTAAACTATTATCATCATGGAGCCCCAACCTGCGCATAGCTATTCTGCAGACAGTACCAATAGGAATATGGAGGCAATATAGCAACAGCCTAATGATTACTGACCACTCCTTTTGTTTAGGTCATTCTGATTGAATCCTGGAATGATACAATTACTTAGCCAGAATGGAAGCATATATCTCCATGCCACCTTATATTAACAAACAATAGCAAAACATCAGACCAACAAAAGATGACATGGTTAAAACATCCTTGCCTAAGCCTATCACACACCAATAAAAAAAAAAACTCAGCTTCCAAGGGTCTCAGGTGTGTCTTTGCTCACATTTGCACCTTCACATATCTCTGCTGTGAATTATCACAAGCTCTTATACCTATGATCACACAGGCTTGCAGAAAATTGGAAAGTCCTTGTTTTTAGCAATTTGAAAGTCACAGACTGAATGAGAAGAGAGTAACAGTGGACTGACTCTCTAGTACTTGGACTTGGGAAGTTGCAATGGTCCTCACCGCCCTGCATTGCTCCCTAAGGGCGATGCATAGACACAGCATTGAGCTCTCCACCTGTTCCAAGGGAGGACGATCGCTGTTATTGAGCAGTATTTACCCTCATCAAGAATGATGCTGACGTTCAAAGACAAAATAACCGGCTTCAATAATTGGCTAACTAACCGCTTTCAGTTTAGTTGATTCAGTCTGTATCTGCACAGGATCAGATGTATAGCTGGTTCTCCTGTTTTTATAGGGATGGCCTGCACTTCTTGTTTCATGGCTTTTGTGCACTGGCTAAAGCTTTTCCTTCCCACATAGTGCTTTTTAGGCAAAATTCAACTCATGGACATATTTACTTAGCAAATGACAATTTGAGCTATACTGAGGTAGCTTAGCTTAATGTCTGAAGTTTAAAGAATAAAATGGCTGAGCTGTAGGCCTTTCATACTGTTGAAAACATCAACATAACTGAAGCTACTGAAACTTGGTTGCAGGACACCAAACACACTCTCCTTGCCTGAGAATAGCATCTACATCTACAATGCATTCCAGTGTTCCTGGAACTTTTGAGATGTATCCATATTTATTAGGAACCCCATATTCTCATATCTAATCTTACATCATTCCATCCTAGAACTTGTTGAAGTTCTTGCAACTCTAGATAAAGCTACCTAGCACAACATTGCCATTCACAAGCTTCCTTTTATGTCCCCATCAGAACATGCAAATATCTAAGTCAGATTGAAAAGCTCTCTGTTCAATCAACTACACTTATTATGGGAGAGTTTAATTATCCACTGATCATCTGACATCTGACAAACTTATGCAGCTATCAACAGATGTGCCCAAATGTTTTTCAAATCTGTTAATGCTAAATTCCTTGATCAAATTGTCCCCTTTCCCTTAGTGGTTTTAACCTTGATCTAATCCTCACCATCTTCTCCCTTTCTTGTACCACATGTAATGCCACTACCTTGTTGATTAAATCTCACAATCAATCACTAATTTTCACTCTCAAAATAAGCCTAGACATCCAAAACATTCTACAATGTTTAGTGGTTCCTTCAAAACCAACCACTTACTTTCATTCTGGATAAACATAAATAGCACAATCGTCTGAACAAGTCCACATCTAATGTTCCAGTAAACTCCTCAGAATTCTACACCCTTAAGAACAATTGTATTGAAGACACTATTCCTTTCCACTATAAATATTGCATCAATTTTATAATTGAACCCATGTGATGGAATTCCTACATCAATACATTTTAATATAAAAATAAAACTATTTATAAGAAATCTCAATTTCCCCAATGCAACCTTCTGTAAGCCTTTTTCATTCTGAGTCTCTCAATAAGCTATATTCTGGAAGCATAGAGAACAGCCATTGTAATGCCAATGCATAAATGTAATTATAGACCTATTAGTCTTACTAGTACTGCCTGCAAAGATATGAAGCACATTGTTGATGGGCTAATTATTAACATAGAAGACATTTAATCTTCACCTAGATCAGCTTGGATTTGTAAAAGGTATGGATGATTTCTTTGTGAGGGTCACTAAAGCCCTAGATGAAGGTTTGACCATGCATGGTGCTTATGTTGACCTTGCCAAGGCCTTAATCACCACCCTCAGTGCAAGTATTACAGATAACTCTTTCTGCTCAACATTATCCCTGGAACTGCCTGCTGGATAGCTGTATAGGTCACTCATATAATTCCGACTATGAAGATAGGTGGTGCCTTTTGTAGTCCAGGAAATGACATTGTCAGTGTTCCACAAGGTTCTGACCTGTGTTCCTTTTTGTCAGCATCTGTTTTCAGAAGTCAAATTAGATGAGGGACTGTGGCTTATTAAGTTTGTGGATACCTGCAAAGTGGATGCAAAAATCAACAGGGCTGCCATTAGGGTGGAAACTGGGCAAGTGCCCAGGCCCCAAATCTCTGTGGTTCCCAGTTACAAGAAGTTGCTAGTAAATTTTAGTGTATAAAAATGATGTCTCTTAATGAAGTATGAAGTGAGCACCCAGAAAGATGGAAGGCTAATTACAAATAATCTTATTTTTTCCACTGCTTGTGGTCCATATGTAAGTACTATGCTAGCTACCTTTGTGGACAGTTTAAGCCTAGGCAATTTCTCTGAAAAAGAGAGAGTCAAACCTTGCACCTTAATTCTGTGAGGTAAACACCTTAAGCATTATGCCAGCAGCACTATGAGTGTTTCCATAGTCTGAATATGTTGTCTTGTTGCCACAGTTCTAGACTGAAGGATAGGTTTCTGGCTATTTTGTGACATTGTAAGGGATAAAGAAGGCAAATGTAGGTATTATAATTATTTGTACTATGCTTGCTTCTGGTTCTTCTAGGTTTCACAGGACTGCTATATGTTTATGCATTTTTTTTTATTTGCAGATGTCAACTTCCCCTTCCGACTGCCTCTCCCAGCAGAAGGTGTAATACTGATTTCCCTTATCTGGGATTTGGTCATATAAAAAGTAGAAGTTAATGTTCAGCATTTATGTACACTAATTTAGCTGTTCTACTAAGTTTCTTGTAAAACTATAATTGATTCAATGGTTACATTTTTGCCGATTATTATTGCTTTGCATTATATATCTTCTCATTTTAATGTACTGTATTTATAGTCAATGTTGTGAATGAAAAGAGTTCTTAAACCACTTCACTTAGCTAGTTAACACATGAAATAAAATTAAAATGCATTATTTTAGCCATTATTATGCTCTCTAAGGCTTGGCAGAACTATTGCATGTTATTTGTGGAAACAAAGTTGAAGGATTTTAGCGTTGCAATATTTTTTATCACAGTCCGGTATCTAAACTGGCTATAATTACTACATATGGTGGTTATCTGTGTCAGTTAAATGGACTGACCCTGCTATTATTTGATGAAGTTAAACACATATTAAATCCACTTTGCAAGACTGGTGTGTATTTATGTGAATCAACTTGGAGTACTTTAATGAGGCTACTGTATGTTTATGTGAAACAGATTTGAAATGCATTACTGTGACCTTTATTTCTTTTTTATTTGTTGAAACAAATTGATATGGCCTTTATTTTTTTCTTATACTCAGAGATCTCAGGTGTACACACTAAAGAAAGTGCCTATGATTGTTACATATGGGGTCTATGTGGACAGACGTGACTCCATAACTGCTTGATTATGACTGCTGTTTTAAGTTAAAAGACATGAATCTGTTTTTCAGGATTCTCATGCATTTCTGTGAAGTAAGTCAGCTACTTTACTGTTGCCATTACGTTTTATGTGGAGAAAAGTTGAAATACATTTCTGTGGCTATTATTCTTATTAAAAACAGAAATCCTTAGTGTGAATGGTCGACAATGTGGCTATTCTAGCTTTGGATATGGGTGTCTACGCATGAAAATAACTGAACCTGACCAACTTCTAAACAGTGACCTCCATTTAGCTTTTCATGCAATGAAAGCTCCTGTTCTGTTCAGGCACCACCACCTAAATAAAATCAACACTCTATCCAGTTCAAAAAGCTTAACCTCAGTCCTCAGATTAACAAAACCTGCTTGCATGACAAGTTCTTAACCCAGTGCATCCAATCTCTGAAATAGACTCTCTTTACATGTCAGACAGAGCAACTCCTATCAACTTTCAAAACCAGCAAGATGGTTGGAGAACCAAAAAGTTATGTCAGGAGTTTACAGGAATGATCTATTGACTGGGGTCAACTTAGAAACTCATTTACTACTTAGGTATCAAATGTATAAGCTCCCCAAACTGAGCATCCAAGTGCTCCGGATTATGCAGAATGCTCCGCATTTAACGACGAGCGAAGCCACTGTTCCGCTGTTTCTCATTGAACAGCAGTGGCTCCACTACACATATTCTGATTTGTTTGGGTACCGCAATTACTGCCAATCAGCATCGCGGCACACAAACCAATGCATAGGCCAATCATGTTCCGGGAAACCTTTTTGTGCCAAAATAATGTCTTGAAAAAGGCTTCCAGGAAGCAGTGATCTTCCAACAACAACAGCGGAAGACCGGGAATAAGGAATAAGTACAGCTGGGGATTAAAGACATCGGGGGTCAGGACTCGAGTGCCAGAAGAAGAATCAGCAACTGAAGGGACTTCAGGGACATAACCATTGCTTTGGTGGTTCTAGGAGGATCAAGAGTGTCAAGTCTGAGGTTTTGTTTTGCTGCCTGCCTGCCTGCTAGACAACCGGGGCTGATTTTCGTGTACTGTGTGGAGTCTGTGGATTGTATTGAAATGCTGGGGACAAGTTGGTAGAGGTAAGTGTTTTTTTTATAAATGTAGCTGTGGCCAGGGCATTCAGAAAAGATTCAGTAGTTGTATTGTTTTGCAAATATTTAAATTAATTGTTTTCTGAAGAAGATTGCCTGCATATAACATGCATTATATAATTTGAGGGGTTAAACTAAAAGTTTTTTTAACTGTTTTCACTAAAAGTTTTTTCTCACTGTTTCCATTAAAAGTCCAGAGCAAGAGTGAGCAAAAAGAAAAGTGAATACATTGAAATATTAACTGATTGTGTTATATATATATAATCATTACAGCCTAGGTATCTCTGTAGTTAAAGCTTACTGATGCCACTGGACATCAAATGTTGCTTGGTCATATTTGTTTTAAGAATTCTAAAACCATGCTGAATACAGGGTAATTGGAGCTTTTGTTTTAAAGCTGATGTGATACTTGACCTCTATTTAGTGATGCTAAAAATATTTAATATTATTTGTACTATTTATATGTATTATAATACTGGTCATATTTCTGTAAATATCTCTAAAACCAAGTGACGTTGATATAACTACTTAGCCTCATGTGAAAGCTCACAGGGGTATGAAGAAAATGCTACTGGCGGTATGTGTTGCATTAATGGTTACTGAGATCATAAGCGGTGTTTATTTTGACTTATAAAATCTAGTTTAAGACCAGGAATAAAATGAATGCAACCTTTGCAAAGATTATTTTGTGTTGAATAGTTTTCCATTCCATTTACAATTTGCAAGTAACACATACGGTTCTAGAGATGAATATTTGTTTTGAACTGAGATTACAGCTTTATTTTTTTCAAGGCATAGGCTAAATATTATAAGACCAATATTTAGTGTCTCTATTTTTGTGCTGTTTGTCCCCCTAGTATGTCTCTGACAGTAATTGCCAACACAGATCATGTTCTAGCAACTTTCTCAGTTTATAAGAACAATATTTAGTGTCTTTTTGTTGTGCAGCTTACATTATGTTGGACTTTCTCCAGATTTCTTGCACTAAAAGGTCGAGAGGTATATGGATAGATGTCAAAAGTGAGCATCTTTGTAGTAATGGGATGCTTTAAAGTATCGAGTTTTGTTTTCTAGTAGAACTTTAGTGTAATTTTAGTGTCTTTTCATAATGGCAAGACGCTGAACTGCTCAAGGAAAATACTGAAGTGACAGTATTGTGCTGCTGGTTGACATGTTAGAAAATGGGACATTTTTCTAATTAAGTTCTATTTTTTTAATTCCAACTTCTAATTCAGAAACATTTTTATTTTGAATTCTCCTGTCAATGCCTCAGGTTTATAGCAGTATTTTTGTCAAGTCTGGGTTTGTCCTTCCCTCTGCTCTGCTTTCTTTACTCAGTGGTATACTTTCAGTAGTATTTCCACAACTGGAAACTAAGCACATTCATGCCAGTATCACTACAGCCTTTGTGTACTTTGGATCAGATTTTTTGCCATTAGTGTGCTATTTGGATTTTAAGGTAGGGACCCTACCTTAAAATCCAAATGGCACACTAATGGCAAAAAAATCGGTTTCAAAGTACACAACGCTGTAGTGATACTGGCATGAATGTGAGGGTTTACAAATGTTGGGATATGTATGTTTGCTTCTGTTTAGTGTTTTATTTTTCATGGTTAAAGATGTGAGATCTTGCATTCTTTTGGTCTTAACTGTTCCAAGACATCATGACACATTCTTGTCAAAGTAGAGGGCCCTGCTTTTAAATACCCTTTTAGGCACCTTTGCCAGGCCCAGAGCTGGAGGTAGGACAGGGGTAGAACATATCTAAAGTGGTGAATGTGAAATGCAAGTCTCTACCATGATCCACGGCAGTGGCACATTTCGCACTGTGCGAAAGTAGGGTGTTTCACATTTTGACCATTTGTCACACATTGTTAAAGTCTGTTTCTACATTGGCCTCTTAAGAGGTTGAGACCTATGTCCCCAAATGGCTCTTAGGCTATAACCTTGGTATTAACTTATATACCTATTTAAAAAGTTGAAGGATTTGGGAGATAATGTGTTTGGAGGGTGTGGTGAACAAGTCTGTATATTGCAGAAGGAGAGAACTAGACTGGAGGGAAGACTAAGGGACAGAGGAAAAACTAGGGGTCAATGGAAAGGAATTCAGCTAGTCTGGCGTTGCCTACTTCAATACATTAGTGGTGCTTCTGAAACTAAAGGCGATCCCTCTTGGCCCTGTCTGAATCTCAAATCACTTGTTCTTCTAGAGCGTTGATGACAGAATCAAATAATTAACTTGTGCGTTGGAACAATTTATCCAGTTGTCGCTGTCGTTTGTCTTTAGGATTAATTTAGTGCGATGTTGTCTATCAGCGACCTCAACGAGCCTAATCGGATTGCGCATCTTTCTATTAACTAAGATGTTGAAAGTTTCGGCGTAACAGTGCGTCTTTAAGAACGTGTCTAGGCGGAGCTAGAAGCCAAGTTCACCAGCCTGCAAGTAAAAGTTAAGAAGAAGAAAAAATAATAAGTTAGTTTTATGTTGTTTATAAACCGGGAATTGTTTATTCACATACCAAGACACCGGCAGACGTACATTTAGGATAATTTTAACCAGGATCGTCCAGCAGCAGCTGGCAGCTGCTGCTTTCCAAACTGACTTTCTAAGCAGCTGCTGCTTTCCAAACTGCCTTTCTAACAGCTCGAGCAGTCCAAGTAGGGTGAGAGGAGCTGTAATCGTGCCCACAGCCGGTAGCCCACCCGTGTATCCGCACGCGACTGGCTCGCTCCATCTAACTGGGTTTAAACAAGCAGCTTTTCTTTGGTTGCAGCATGCCTTTTCTGGATATTGAATTAGCACTAAAACAATGTCATCGGACCCGCTATTAAAATCAAGAAATCAGAGTGGAGCAGTTGCTGAGTGGTGTCATTTTTATTTTTAACTGGTCTGTGGTTGATGCTCATTTTGGCAGATAACTTCGTTTACTACGCTGCTAGCCTCAAGATACCATATTCCTCAGAGACCTACATGTTTTGTGAGTATAGTGTTTCGATACTAATGTATAATGTGATTCTGTGCTTTGTGGTTAAGGAAATGGACATGTTTTAATGACTTATATGAAGATTTATGTTTATCCTATGACCATCATTAAAGAAAAAAAAATCTGACAAGGTTTTTGCACTTCATATATTATGTGATTACACTGTTAGCTTTAGGTCTGTTCAGACATGCTTAACGGTATCTAATATAAAAGTTTTTACTGTGACTTTACCTATTTCTGTTGTTGACTGGATCTTCTGAGCAAAGGGTTTATTTAGAGAGCAGACCAAAGGAGAAAGAACAGCAGAAATGCTCACTGCAGCAACTTAAGTAAAATATAAACATACATATAAGTACAAAGTTTATAAGTGCATGTATGCTAGACATCGAAGGACACCTGCTGGAATGAGTCTACAAGAAAAATATATGTGGCATGATATATACGTTTTGAACTGTCTGCACTTACACTACAGTTTATCTTAATTTGCTTTGTACTGCACAATATATTAAGGAAATGTGTGCTACTTTTTAACTGCTACCTTTTGTAAGAGGGTGTATATTTTTAAATTCTTGTATGTTAAAGGCATTTCATTTAAGATCACCATGAATTATACCTCTAAACATGTCAGTGCAGGAGTTCTGGACAAAACCTAAAATAATGGGGGAACAAAGGCCCCAAATCAGGGACACACTTTGAATATTGCTCTTGGAAACTTACAAAATTGATAAAGCGGCGGTTGTGCATTTGCATGTATTTTCTGAAGAATATGAAGTCTGAAACTTAAATGTCATTATTTAGTGATTTCAGTCTTCAATGTTTTGTCAGAAAAAAAAAAACACATTTATGAGGAGCAGACCAACGTATGAGGCAAAAATCTAGACATTCTGAAAAATTCTGGAAAGTTGAGATGTACGTCCTGAGTGCAAAACAGTCTCTTTTAATTAGCTTCTACATAAAGCTGAGGTGTTTGATGTTGTATAACGTTAGTTTTACTTTTTTTATGAAGTATTTAACTAGGAGATTGTTTATGCAGCATACGTTTGTGTGTTTGGGTTTGAAAATTTGTGTGCAGTTTTGACAATAATTGATAAGTAGTTAATATTACTTCACCTGTTTAGTGCATTCACTGAGATCTTTCCAACCATAATAAATAAGGAATAAATTGTAGCAAATAGCATAGAATGCTCTTACAACTTTGTGACTTCCAGAAGTGGTTTATTTTTGCTATTACAGTATTTATAAGATGTTTGCTTTGTATTTGCATTGTATGCATCAGTCTTAAATTTCTAAATTATTTAACATGACTTTCAAAGTATAATGTTGGGGTAAAAATAGTTGTGTTAGCATACCTCTTAACTTTGTTCAAGAATTCAGGACAAAGAAAAAATGTGTGTGTGTGTGTGTGGGGGGGGGGGGGGGCAAAGGCCTAGAATCAATCAATCAAACTTTTTAATTACTGCTCTAATTCATGTAAAAAAGCTACTATAACAACATATATTGCATCAAAGTGCATTTTCTGAACAATAATGAGACTCTGTTTGGCATTACTGACCAACTGTAATTTTCAGTAATTTACTAGAAAATCAAAAAAATTATAAAGGTCATGGCAAAAAATATGAGGCAAAATCAATGAGAGTTGAGAAGTATGCATTTTAGCCATTATGTTCCATGTATTTTACATCAGTTGTGACCATTTGGGGTGACTTAAATAGCAAGATATGAAAATGATAAAGTTGCATTTTTGTTGTACAGTTATATAGTTCATGAGATAGATGATATCGAGACAATTCACTGAAGCATCTGTTTATTCCATTTCATTAAGAACATATTCGTTCAACAGTAGCTGCACAGCATTTCAGACAATAAACTGGAAATGTATGCATTCTTCTCTTTTCTTTTTTCTCAAGCTGGAAGATTTTGATATGTATTAAGAGTAAATTAATTGGTTTTATAGCTGCATTTTGTATTTATTTATTTAAATATGTTTACTGGGGCAAGGCACTGATCAGTGATAACCACTTTAAGGCCCAACCCTAGATCTACAGATACAACAATAAAGGTAGTACATTAGATATATTTGTATACATATGTAAAAATATACGGTTACAACATGAGAAACAATACATTAGGCAGATTTTGGATGCATGTGTAGGTATAAAATGAAATATCTCAAATGTCACACTGTTGAACAATACCGTGTGGTACAATGAAAATATTGTTATACCCTATTAATTCAGGTATAGACATTTCAACTACACCGAGATAAAAAAAAATAGAGAAATGCAAATTAAGGTGCTAGGACAAAAGAGTAAGCCTAAAAATCCTAAAAGACAATAAAAACAGCTGCAACAGCATCTTCTTCCTTCTGCTTCCTCTATTTGAGGGTATTATGCCCCCATACCCAGTTAACTTATATGGTAACTTGACGGTTGCACAACTGTTTAACAATATATAACTTTATTAAATGGGCTATTTGTAAATACCACAGTTTGTTTTAGTGTGAAAGACTTTTATGTGTTTTGACACAGAAGTGTTTTGATACGGTGATGTTTTAGTATCTACACTACAAGTAAGAAATATTTGATTATGAGGCATTCTAAGCCATACCTTCCTCACGTATATATTAATATAGACATAACTATATTTATATGCTTTCTACATGTAAATAAATGCATATGTGTGTTGTGTGTGTATTTTTTATTTATTTTATATAAACTACTACTGTTTCTTAAATGCTTATTTTTTTGCCTTGCCAAACATTCCTTGTGTTTATCACACTTTTTTCTCAGATGGTATATGCTTGTAACTACTCTACACTCAACCAGGTTTGGTATTGAGACTAACCTCCATCATGGGCACATCTTCTAAGACTGGCCTTTCACACAGAGATTTGCCTAAGGTTGTTTAGGAAGGTTACGTTACACCTGAGGGCCTGATTAATGAAACCTGCCACACTATGCCAGGTGTATGTAACATTGTTCTCTAGCTGCTTTTGTCTTGAGTAGGTCATGGTAAAACGTAATTTATCAGTACCCTACCCTTCCTTCTGTGGAGTGGATATTTGTCCAGGAAGACATTTATTCATTCTAGTGAATGGCAGAAAACATTATCGCCATCATTGGGTTGTGCACTGTGATACATTGTATTTTGATAACTAGATCTTTTATTCATAGGCTAGTTTTCCACAGATGTCTGAATAACTTCATTGCTTAATGGCATGTTATATAAATAGTACCTTAGTTTAATAATAGTAAAACAATGAAGCTTCATTCTGCTGTTCTGGAATGTAGCCGTACCACCATGCTAGCCCCATTCAGAAGAGAGAATATGATGTATTTCATGCAGTTAATATTCTAATAAATTTTAGACACAATAATGCATCACGTGATTGTTTCAAAATGTGTGAATAGCACCCACCCTAAGAAGCAGATTTTTTTTAATTCAGGCTGCTTTTAATTTCTTTGTTAACCTCTAACTGCCACATTCACCTGCCCAAGCCTTCATTCCATCCTTAACACCATTTCACTGAAATTTCAGACAGTGCCACACCTTTCACTAATCAGCACTGACTTTTTCTATATGAGACATTAGTTCTTTGAGCCACATTTTCAGTAGCTTTGTTGAATGTGTGCAGATGTAGAGGGGGAGTTAGCAAAAAAATCCAAAAAGAAAGAATCTTTGCTTTTATGACGAACAGGTGAAAAAAACAGTGATGAGCTGGAAGTTTAGTGTTTTAACCTGAACTGTCTGACTTGTTCAGAATTTTGTGACACAAAATTAGCTGAGTAGAGCAAAAAGGGGTTTGGTGAGCTGTTTTTGACCTACTCTTTTGTTTCAGGGGCACCATTCTTATGTGTGTCTTCATCAGTCTGTTGTAGACCTTCATCATCCTCCATCTTGTTACTAAAGCAGTAAGAGGTTCACATTAGCTTACATCATGAAAATCTTGCCCTATTTCCCCTCTGACACATTCTTCACCCACCTGATATACATAGTTCCTTTCCAGAGAATGATGCTCAAATGCCTTCAGAAAAATTTCAGGGATAGGCTCACAGATGTGTCATGGGACTGTAATACAAAGTTTTTGGCTTTGTTGAGATCAGACCAGCCAATGGTGTCTTCAGTTTCCTCCAGCTGTTATGTGAAAATCATAACAGTTAATGACATCATATACAAACCACATCCTTAATTTCCATATTCTGCCACTTTTACAGCGGTGCCACATGGTGTAGTAGGTGGCTGTACTCTGAAAGTCACAGATCCCTTCACCCACATAGGAGAGAAATCTTTTTCTGTGGAAAGCGACTCTAGTTCCAGTCATCTGGCTCTTTTACAACACAGTCCTCAGTACTGTTTATGAGTTACTGTACTGATGGTATCAAAGCTGCTCTTAATCCATGTCTCTACCTGGCCTTGCAGAGTTGGATGAAATAGTTTACAACTATTAGCATCTGAACTATTCCTCTTTCATCCAGCCTTAAACAGGATGTGTATAAGTTTTGTGTTAGGTCTGCTGTAGTCATTTGGTTCCCGGTAATCTAGGCCTCCAAGTGGTTGCTATGCTGCCTGAAAGACTAAGGCAACTTTATCACTCTGAGAAAGAAGACAAATACCACACGAACACAGAGCGATCTTGTCACATAAAACAATATCATACTTATAGTTGTAGTTTTAAATATGACTATTCTAAAAAAAATATATAGTTTATATTTTATCATCACTTAGAGGACAATTTATTTGGAAGCATGTAAGTAAAAGCTGCAGTAAGCAGTAATCCACTTCTGGGTGCAGCTTGGTGGTACTGGATTGTCAGATGAAGTCGTTGATAGCATTGCTGAATAACATAATTAATCTGAGTAGGGCATAAGGAAAAGCCTTCTATTCTTATTAAGAGTTATCAGCAATTCTATAATCTTATCAAGTTATCAGCTTATTTTTAATGTCTGCCTGAAATATCACCAGAAGCAATAAGCGGGAGAACAAGAACTTCTATTGTTTTTTGTAAATGATATTCCTTTAGGAATGCAGTTTCCACTAGTTTTTGCTCTGTGTTGTTGACATCAGTCTTTAATCATTTGCTTTTAAGTTACAGTATAGATATATTTTATACATGCATGCTAATTTGATACACGCTGGAACAGTAGGTTTCTATTTATGTATTCGCTGAGAGTAGGTAGGTATTTATACATATACATTGGGAGAGTGGGTTATTGTATTTTCGCTCTTGTTGAGTATGTGTAACGTACCTTTATGAAGGACTGAAAACAGCATGTTATTTTCACTGCAGCCATGCCACAGGCACTACATTACCGATTATGCAAAATGTGTTACTTCACTAAGTCAGTTATTCACAATCTAACATTAATAACTCACATACTAATCTTAAAAAATGAACACAATAAGCTAATTCATAGGAATGTGTACAATTAAATATTAACAGCTTACTTCAGCCTGAAGAGAAAAAGTACCAAATCTTCACAAAATGTCAACATATGTCTTTCCATAAGAAAAAAATAAAACCAAAAGGGTTGCTTAGCTATATTTACTAAAGGGAATGGCTTGAATGCATTGCTATCAGACCGAGGTTTTTCTTGTTAAGCAAAGCCCCTAACATGTCTATTGAAGACCTATGTCATTTAAATAAAGCTCTAATTTGTGAAAGGTTAATAAAACAAATGAATTTGTGAAACATAAACGTTAATAAAACAAATAAAAAGGAGGTTTGACAGGTAGCACACTTTGGTGCAGGAGGCAGTGGGCTGTATTCCCTCACCAAATCGGCCAATAGCTAACACTGCAGTGCAGCATAAGGGGGTGCTGCACTCCTGAATATGCTATCCTTTGGATGAAATTTAAACCAAGACCCCATCTGCTTGAGTTGGTGGTAGCCCAGATGGATGTAAAAGATCCCATGGCAATATTGAAAAATATAGGGATCCTTTATTTAAAACAAAACATTATGTACAATACTATTTACAAACTTACTTATTTACATATTTGCAGATGTATACAGTGTACAAATTTCCATTCCTTTCTGTTATTGTCATACAGTCATAAATATCTGACTTTTCATTATGTTAAACTTCTATTTTCATTATTTTATTTGACCCCACTCCTTTTTCTACAACCACCGTCTCATTTTTCTTAACATCACTGCTAGTCTCCATTTATCATTAAATGTGATTACTGTGACGACCGTGTCCTGGCCCAGCAATCAAGGAGCCTCAATCCTCACCACTAACACCAGGGAGGTCAGCTCCTAGAAGAGGAAAAGATAACTAATACACACAGTGAAGTACAATTTCCCTTAACTGCACACAGAGATCACAGTCAGTCTGGGGCTGGTTGCTCCCTTGCTCACCAGGTCCCCATTAAGACTCCCCACTGGCACAGCTATAGGGTCCAGGTCTCAGCCTAACTGGGCAAGCTAAAACCTCCAGTACCCTCTCTGCCAAACCAGTGCTTCGTGTCCCTGCCAAGTAGCTGACACACCACACACACACACTTTGAGATAAGTATTTATACAACTTCACAGACACTCCTGGGAAAGGCTGACACAGATTCTCCAACTGTGCCCCTTTACCCAGACTATACGGTAGTAATTACTGCCACCACCCAGTTAATAATATCATCTACTAAACGGCCCTTAAAAGGGTGTCCAATTATTACTGTGCAATATTAATATCCAATGGTAGTATGACTAACAGTCAAGGCTTACTTTAGAGTGGCCTATTACAATAACCTCTGTAAATATGCAATGTACTCCAGAGCTTATCTCTACACAAATCAGCCACAGGTAGAAGGATTTAAAAATATTTAATAATAAATAATTAAAACATAAGACAAAACTGCTACACCACAAAGATATCTAAGAGTTCAGAGATCACACAGAAACTTAAAATAATACACTAGGACAGGTCTGATTTAAAAGAAAAGTACCTAATTAATCTTTACGAGCTTTAACTATTCCTACAAGAAATCACAGTGCTAAAACTTACATGTGAGCACAAGGCAGAGTGCTGATAAGTTAGATGTCCAAAGTCAAAATACTTTCAGTCTCTTGTGAGAAATAGTATTTAAACATTAGTAACAAACATGTTTGCTGGGTCCCTCCCCAAATTACATCATTTTTGACAATTACGTTTTCCCAGGCAAGCAAACTGCATCATCTTAACACCTAGTCTGAGTTCTCAGGCCACAAACGGCATTAATTTAGTAATCTAACACCTACTCAGAAACTTACAACAATACAAGGCATTTCACATAGACATTCTAGCAGAAACTAGAGCAATAAAGCACCTTCCACATCTAAATTCTGGTCATAAACTTTAGCCTTAAAACAATGGGCATGAAACCTTCATCCAGCTGCACTGGAGCCGTATTGTAAAACATTAAAGAGATTCATAAGATCTTTTCAACTTAAAAAGACACATTTGAAATACTTGGCTTGGTTTTCCTTACAGCAGATGCCAATGTTGCAACAATCTTGAAGTTCGCATTTTACAGTGTTTTCTTACATGTAAAAACACAAGCCTGTATTTTACATTTATTTATACAGTTGATAGAATCATGTATCAAATTCTATTTGACTAGGCTGGCAGCCTTTGCCTGTCTCTCCCCAGTTGTCACATCTCTTCCCCCCAGGGAACTCAAGCAAGTTTTTCAAGTGCCCCTTGAGAAACCTCGCTTGAGAGTGTCAGGTCTATCTGGGTGTACCTCACCCCATTCTTTGTCTTGAGAGCCCATCTGCATTGTCATTGCTACTCCCACTGTGGTCCTGCACTGACATATCATATGCTTGCAATCCCAGACTCCATCTTAGCAACTTGGCATTTTGCTGACTGGCTCTGTTTATCCATGTTAGATGGTTGTGATCTGTCATCACAGTGAAGTTTCTTCCATACAGATAAGCTGAAGTTTTTGTAAGTGCCCACACTATGGCTAGACATTCCTTTTCTACCGCTGCATAGCATTCCTCCCTGGGTTGGAGCCTATGACTAAGATAAACCACTGGGTGATCTTCTCCTTCTGAAGAAATGCGACTAAGTACAGCCCCACCCCATAAGTTTGGAGCATCCACCTGTACAACAGTCTTTGCTATAGCCTGGACTGGCTAACACAGGGGGTCCTCCCAAAGCTTCCTTAAGCTTCTGAAATGCCTGCTCACATGCTGGGGTCCACACTACTTTATCTGGCTTGTTCTTCCTTGTCAGGTCTGTGAGGGGAGCAGCTATGGTACTATAATTTGGAACAAACTTTCTGTAGTACCCTGATGTCCACAAAAATGCCCTCAACTGCTTTTTAGTAACAGGTGCAGGTCATGCCTAAATAGCTTCGACTTTGGCAGGTTCTGGCTTTATCTTACCACTCCCCACTCTATGTCCTAGGTAGGAGACTTCTGCCATACCCACCTGACATTTGCTCGGCTTAATGGTCAACCCTGCCCTCTGTAGTCTGCCCTGCACCTCCCTAACATGCTGAAGGTGCTCTTGCCAGGAATGGCTGTAGATAGCAATATCATCCATGTAAGCAAGGGCAAACTCTCCTGCTCCTACTAAGATATGATCTACCAGCCTATGAAAAGTCACTGGGGCATTCTTCTTCCCAAAGGGCATCTTTGTAAACTCATACAAGCCAAAAGGAGTCACAAAGGCTGACTTCTCTCTAGCACTGGGAGTCAAGGACACCTGCCAGTAACCCTTGGTAAGATCAATGGTTGTAAGATACTTAGCCCAACCCAGCTGCTCTGGGGCCTCATCTGTCCTAGGCATGGGGTAAGCATCTGACTCTGTGTGACTATTTAATTTCCTGTAATCCACACAGAACCTGGTGCTGCCATCCTTCTTTGGCACCAGTACCACTGGTGAGGGCCAGGGACTGTTGGACTATTGAATCACCCCTAGTTCCAACATCTCCTGTACCTCCTCCCTCAGAGTCTGTTTGACTCTCTCAGGTACCCTATAAGGAGCCTGTCTGTTAGGTCTTTGGGTTATTGTATACACCTGGTGCTTCACCAGGTGGGTGCTCCCTGGTTTCCTGGTGAATATGCCCCCAAACCCCTGCAACACTGCTCGGATTTCTCAAACCTGGGTAGGAGATAGCTGCTGGGACATTGCTACCTCTTCCACCAATGTGTCAGCCCGAGCCTCACTGAGGAGATCAGTCCTCAGATCTACCTCAGACTCCTCCTGCAATCCACTGCAAAAGCTCAGCACAAGGCCCTCCCTATCATGGTAAGGTTTCATCATGTTAACATGGTACAATTTGTGCCCCTGCCATCTGCCTAGCACTTCCACCATGTAGTTAACATCACTTACCTTTCTTACCACCTTCTAGGGTCCC